>NW_013530970.1:3676878-3739265 GCF_000836235.2 Papilio xuthus | reverse complement strand
ATTCAATAATCATTATGCACACACAAAGGGGCCACAAAAACTGTAATATTTTGTTCTTGAATCTTTAAAAACTAATAACAATTTTGCTCTTCACACGCTACGAGATTTTATTAACCAAAATTTCTATCCTCAGGATAATAAGACTAAAAAGTTCAAACTCAACAACCAAATCCTTTTGCCAACAAGAAAACAACTCTCAGCTGGATTTAATTAGGCAGACTAATTAGCAAGTTTCGTAGCAGGTAACAATTCCCAGTAGCCACGACATTTTCTCAAGTTCATTACGGTACACTATGAAAATCTTACTTTATTTTGAACAACTGGTGACGAAGAAGTCTTTGAATGATTTGGAAACTTCCAGATGAAAAGATAATATTACAAAATAGAGGAAAACGTTTATATAGATTGTAATAGACCATAATATGGTTAAAGGTATTGAGTAAGACCATAAGCCATTTTTTACAATTTAAAATTACATTTATATCCATGTAAAAACAAAAACATACAAAATTAAATATTATTCTCTCATTTGGATTGTTCCTAAAAACTCTCTAAGGCTTTAACATTTGGATTATTACTAAAACTCTCGATGAATTATGTGAGTGGTCAATTTTAAATCCAGAAATTTACTGCAATTGTTCAAATACGAGTCTCTCTCTTCCAATAATTTACTTAAGCATTATTATTACAATGAAACCTTGTTTAAACTAAAGACCTGTTTCCATTGTAGGGTTTTTTAATCGTGTCATCCAACAATTGAGGCGGTCACGTGACGTATAAGGGGACATCGTCCGACATCGCATCGCTAAGAGCATCGACTCATGAGCTCATGACCGACTAGTTTGTAGTCTTTCTGTTGTATAGAAGTTCGACAGTCGCTTGAGAGCGTTGGTTGAATGCACATGTTTATCGCGTATTTTTTTTTACTTACGCATAATATTCATCGTGCAAAATTGTACTACAATGATTTAATTTATATTGTAAACTGACGTAAACGTACTCGTTTTAGGAAATTCGTAGATGCTAAGATAGGATCTTGGTCACGTAACAAGTCTAATGACCTTTACCATTTGTATTCTTCCTAAAATTATAATGTTTGTATTGATGGATGGATGTTTTTTAGGAGGTGTCTTCAGAACGGATGCATGAATGTTGCTGAAATTTGGCATAGATGTAGAACCTAATCTGGAAAAACACATAGGCTACTTATTAAGGTTTTCATTGATTTCGCATTGAGAGAGTCGTGGTAAATTATAATTTGTAGTGATGAAATATTTTGACAATATGTTTTAAAAAGCTCAGATCAAAATGTAAGTATGTTGGTCATCTTAACAATTTATATGCAAGAGTGAAATTCATCAAGACTTTCTTTAATTCGCTGTAACTTCTCGGGACATATTTCTCGTCGAAAAGGTTAGTACCCTTAAACTATGTTTAAATATACAAAGTTATATTAAGACTAGACAGAAATAGTTAAAATGTTCATTTATTCTATACAATTTAACATGTTTGTGAATCTTCATCAATATTACCATAACAACATTACCAAATATTTGTTACGCCCACGACTCCGTCCGCGCCAAATTTCAAGAAAAAATAATAAGTAACTTGTATTCTTCCAGACTATATTCTATAACTATACTTAATTTAATCGAGGTCCGTTGATTCGTTTTGATACTGTCCAACATCCATCCATCTAGACATTCACATTTATAATATACTAGCGACCGCCCGCGAATCCGTCCGCGTAGAATTTAAAAAAAAAACAATTAGTAGCGTGAATGTTCTTTCAGACTATGTTCTATATGTATGCCAAATTTCAATCCGTTCGACCTTTCTGGAGATAACTTCAAACAAACATCCATCAATCCAAACATTCGCATTTATAATATTAGTAAGAAGTAAGATTGGTTATGTCCAGTAGCCGTATTTAATATCTGTATAACTAACTACTCTTTATTTCTTAACAGTTATAAAACAAATAGTGAACAAAAAAACCTTATTGCGTTCAAGTTCATTTAGTACGAAGCGAACGAAACAACGCTGTTAAACGCACGCGAACAGTTATTTGCACGAGTACATAGAATCCATTTATTCGTAGCGATACTAACGAAAGTGAAATAAGAAAACATATTATTCAATTTAAGACCTTATCACACTGTAATAGAAATTATTTTGTTATTTTATAAATACATTTGCTATATTTGAATGAATTAGAATTGAATTGCGATCTTAATGTACACACTTATATCAAGCTAATGCTTTACAATTGAACACGTCTTCAGTGTACAGCATAAGATTTAAACATCAACCTACTTTAAGATTAAAGCTTCCTTTCTCTGCGACATCCACGCGTTGAAAACGGGGGAACGACACACTAACTTAGCATGGAAGAGGTAATTGAATTACAAGACCTAACACTAATAAATAAACGTCCCACTCACCCTGATGAAGAAGCATCGCGATGGACTCAAAACTAGTCGGTGCCAACACCGTACAAATACGTAAGTGTATAGCCGTTAATACATTAGTTTACGCTAATGTCTCAGGAAAATTTAAATAATTTAAGAACTAATGCCTTAAACTCAATTGCGAAGTTTTAACCAAACCTGGCCTCTAAAAATGAAAGACGTGTCTACTAGGTACTACAGATTCGCACAACCATCTACTTAAGACTTGGCCTATATGTTTGGTGCCGTGATATATACTTACACTTTCAATGAGCTGCTGCTTCTCCTGCAGCTGCACCTCTTGATGGCGCAGCGTTGCGCGTTGCTTCTCTGCCGTGCTGCTCAACCGGGACAGTACCTCCTGGTCATGTTCTCGGGCTGGAGACGGAGGTGCACTGGTACCTATGGAAAATTATTACATTAAACAAATAACCACGCAATACTTCCATAACCGGAAAGGATAAGAGTCACCGATTACATTTGGTGCAGTCTTAGCACAACTCTAGTTTCCAACCAATAGGATTAAAATCTTTGCTGTGGACATTCTTAAAAGAAAAGAACACAAACTAATCACAAAAGTGTTGTACTCAATTTTTAATGCCTGGTAAGGAAATTATAAAAATTTCAATTTTCCTAAACAATTTCGTAACCAAACCATTTCGTGAAATGTGTGCTGAAATTAGGCAATTTCTCTCGAACCACACCAATTAGTTATGATAACAATCTAGACATTTGAAACTTGTACCGTGCCCAGTTACGTGACCTAACAAAACCTAATTCAATTACTCTGTGTCCTATATTTTACAAACACAAAATCGTTTTAATAACACACGTTGGTTATATAAGTAACTAGCTGCCGCCGCGACTCTATAGCTAATCAATAGCCAATGAGTTCTACCAGACTGTGTTCTACATCTGAGCCAAATTTCATCAAGATCTATACAGCCCTTCTTGATATACCTTCTGTAGTGTATGCATAAACGTAGTGTTGTTTGTCTCGAGCGTACACGCCATAAGTACATGCCGGAGAGAGGGGGGGTCAGTCGATGTCAGACCTTTGAGCCGGCAACACGTGTCGGTACGTGAACGAGCCAAATATAACGCAACGAATGCTACACCTTCTAACAACATCCATCCATACATTCATCTTATCCAATAAATCCTATCATGGTTATCATATTTATATCTAAAAGAAACTCATACAATGATATTACACATTTCGTGACATATTTTCGCTCTAAAACTCATAACTCACTTATGTTGGACAGCCAGACTGAATAAAAATTGTGCCAGATCAGTGGAAATGGTCCATTACACTTTATCTAGAAAATGGATCCGCCATTTTGCTAGCATTATCTTCTCAAATGACTCTGATGTACGGTCCGTAAGTAAACGTAACTTGACCTCTATGAAACCTTCTACTTAGAAACACGAACTGTTTAGGGAGGATTTTTTTCCAATTCAAACTTTTTATGAAGTCTGATTACTTTACTCCGATGATAAATTTAGTTTTTATCGAATCTATCGACAACATTTATATGTGAGAATATTAGGAATGTGTTACATTATGATTTTTCCCTTCTTTGAATTGCCTGGTTCCTAATATAATATAATAACCTGTTTGTTTAAACGGCTTACTTTAACTTTCTAGTATTCGTATATAACATACATAAAATTTTATGAATTAAAAAAATAATATTCCTTTTCCAGCCTTAGGCCGGGACTCCACCAAAGCAAAGATGTGTGCGGTGTGCTGTGCGAGAAGAGACGTTTTTTTTAGCTCGGGGGACTCAAAGCGGAGATGTGTGTGTTGTGCTCACATACAAATATTACACATCTCCGCACTGCGATCTCCACTGAAGCTGAGCGGAGAGGCGATGTGTCAATAACACAATTCTATTGGTCGTTTAAAAAACATCTCATCTCCGCTCGTCTCGTCTCCGCTCCGGTGGAGTCCCAGCCTTATGCGCATCTTTGAAACTCTGAACTTTGAAACAACGACGTGGTGCTTATTGCAAATACAGATAAAGCGAATACGATGACTTTCTATGTTTACCACGACTAGCCTACCAATAATTTCTTGCTGCATCTTTGCAACACTAAATTGCATTACACAAACAAATCAGAACAATTGAAGTTAACAGCTATCGTAGTTTTTATGTCTTAGATAATAATAATCTGACAAGACTGATAAAGCTTTACAGAAATTCAAAAATCGACAATATATTAGATTTTTATCACATCCAAAGTATACTAGTTTTAGACATTTTATTAGTTACAGGCGCGCTTACATTGCAAAGGCAAGTGTAAGAATGAATAGTGAGGGGGCATAGATGTCGACATTTTAGTAAGGCTAGTGTTGTGCTGGTACACCGGCACATTGTCGGATTTTTTCTTAACACTAGGAAGAGAAAAACTGCATCAATTTAAGTGTAAATAATTAGCTTCGTTGATTGCAATTGATAATTTATCGAAGTCAATTCATATCCCCAAGAGAGGGGCTCTGAGCTTACAGCCAGAAGAAAGATAGAGATGACTAGGCCATAATAAATCACGCTGGCCCAGTGTGGGTTTATATAAATTAAAGGAATAAAAAATATAGTACAAACATCGCAACATTCAACAACATTAAAATAATATTTAATTAAACAGGTGCTAATAATCGTGCTCAGATTGTTAATTAAGTGTCAAATTACAATGATAAGGTTAATTATAGGTTGAAATTGAAAATTAGTGATGCAAACTAATGAAGAAGATGATAATAACACATTGAATCTTCATCACCCTGAGTAAATCCTGCTTTTCTTTCATCAAATTCTTCCATCGTATAAAATCTTGCTATCAGTCTTAGGAACAAAGACTACCACTATGTTTTTCAATACCACGCCCAATGGTAGGATGAATCAATGGCATAAGTCTTATAGAATAACTAGCTATCGCCCACGACTATGTCGGAGCGGAATTAAAAAACTTAATTAGTATCCTATGTGTTCTTCAAGGCTACATTCTGCATCTATGCCAAATTTCAGTGAGTTTCCTTGCAACCGTTCTGGAGATACCTTCTAACAAACATCCTGCCATACATCCAAATACTAAAACAACAGATAAACTAATATTATAAGTGCGAATGTTCGGATGGATGGATGAATGTTTATTTGAAGGTATCTCCAGAAAAGCTGCCTGGAAGTAGGTGAAATTTGGCACAGATGTAGAACATAGTCTGGAAGAACACATAGGCTACTTATTATTTTTTTTTTAATTCCGCGCGGTTGGAGTCAAGGTCGACAGCTACATTATTATAATAGTATTATAAGATGTACTTACCATCCGCAGGCGCGTTTATTGTCCGCCTGAGTCGTTTGTTCTCGTCTTGCAGACGTGCCACGGCGGTCACCAGGTCCGCTGATTCTGTCCGCCATTGCTCCTCAATAGCTTCTATTTCCTGATACAAAAAGATTATTTTAAAAAAACAAAATAAACGTATAAAATTAAAAATAAACTTAAGCTACTGAAATCAAATTGAATAGCGGAATGAAAATAAAAGATTAATCGTTGAATTCTGAGAACAAATGCTATGTATAAAACATATAGTCCTCCCTGTCGTTATCTTTGTCTATTTTGGTCTTAGAAACCCACGGTAAGACTAAGTTAACACTATGGCTTCTAATAAAATATCATGTAACAAGAATCGCTCAAGCAAGCATTTACTTTGTGGCGGGAATAATAACCAATCGCATATGTAAATGTATACGTAAATTAACTATGTGAATAAATCATTGCAGTTATTTACATATTAAATTCTATGTAGAAGAGTAAATGAAAATAAATTATTAGATATTTAAACTGCCGTTTTTACTCCTACAATATTTCTTTGCTGAAACATTTAAAATAAAACATATTAATATTGTCTCTGTCTTTTCAAAGATAATAATCGATAAAAAAAAATTCATAGAAGTATTTTGACAAGCAAAATTTACAATGAATATTACATAATAATGTAGCCTTAGGGGCTATACAAAGTGCATTCGCTACGAAGCGATTCCATAACAAACATCAAAAATGTATGAAACTGACTACAACTTTCGATAAGTCACGTGATTGTTGCCCGTCAGTTCCATACATTTTTGAAATTCGTTATAGAATGACTTCGGAGCGAATGCACTTTATCTAGACTGATTTTACGAGTTCTTGGTGGTACGATGCAGCAATTCATTCACCAAACATGAAAAGACCCAACAACTTTATATTTGAATGTAGAAGACAAGCAATATTAAGCAAAACACTTTCATCTCTTATTAAAAAAATTGCACCATAAGATAAATGTTTTACATAGTTTAAACATTGTAGAGAAGTGCATAAAGGCAAGCCATTCATGTAAAATATATTCTTTCTTTATGAATCACACATACGGTAGTAATATTAAAACTAAGGCCGACATTAAAATGCCAGAGCGCGGGCACTGACCTATCGCTTTTTTTCATAATTACATACCCAAATACATTTACATAAGTCAAGAATGTATTGCAAAAGACAGAGTTTGTTACAAACATTTCTCAATATTTATAAGTAATAATTTTAATAAGTTAGTTTTAATGGTATAATAACTCGCACTAGCAACTCGTGATATACCGTAATATGTTTTTAATTAATCTAGGATCCAACCTTACGCAACTCATTTGTTTTTTTTTTTAAGATAATGAGTCATATGTCGTCAACTCATTGAACTCAGCGCAGGGCTAGGACCGCACTGAAGGCTAGTCTTAACCACATATCTTTGAATTTCTTCACAATTATGAACAGGTTGAACTACAAAATTTTTCTTTAACGTAAGATGAAAATATCTCTTTTTAAATAAGAAATCTGCTTACCACCAATATAGATATCAAATGCCTTAAAGGATTCTTTTTAGGGGTAATATTATCAACTTAGTTATTTAAAAGACAAGGTTTATTTAAATCGAAACAAAAATCTCTTTTAAGATGAGCGTGTTTTATTTTAATAATTAATAAAGTTGAAGAACCTGTTAACCTCTACTTAACCCAACCCAAAAATGCGGTAAACGAGCGAGCGGCCACCTGAAATCGCTGAAATAGCGAAGTGACCGTTGCCCATGGACATACGCAATTGCATATGCGTTTTCTTCTTTTAATCGATGGAGGTGAGGATGCACAGAAAGAATATATCTTACCTTCCCATGCAACCTCTCATCCGGAAAGTCCACTTCCACTTCCCATGCTTTCCTTAAGAAAAAGGGTGGGAAGGGAAAGAGGACTACATTATAAACAGCGCGCTATTCCGCGTTTCGTCTGATGAGTGTCGTGTCGGAGACCTAATTTATTCTTCTGAATTAGGAAAGTAGATATGACGAAGCATGGGACCCATTTGACATTCGTGTAGCGGAAACTAGTCTAGGGGCATCGGTCGTTTTGCTATTTCCGCGAATCCAGATGGCTGCTTATCTCTTGCTCTCGCTTATCCAGGTTCGCCTGTACTGTATTACTGCTGTGTTCCTTTGATTATGGTATCATCACTAAATAATTTTAGACTTCAACAGAACAACTTTCTTACATCATAAGTTGCAATAAAGTATGATTTGCGAGAATAATCAACGACGTGCGGATATAAAAAGATAGTAACACGTACTTAAACATCTTGCATTCTCGACATTTTGATAAGTGGTTCTCAAACTAAATAAACAAAGTACACTTTTTGGTATAAATTATCTTATGTAATTGTAACATAAAAACAGTAGCAAATAGGGCAGTATATTTATCAAATGTTATGACAATTTAGTTTATTATATTATGTCAATAGATGGCGGAACATATTGTTAGATCGCGGTATCAATTTATTTAGTATATTTATCGACTTGCGGATCGCATTTAATTTAAGTTGACTCGCACCAAGATATAACCAGTGTTTCATTGTGACTAATAGATACATCTCCAGTGAGAGGGAGACTTTTTGAGACTGCTTTACAATATTTCAAAAACTGATACAAGCAATAACCCGCGACTTCTGAGTTTTATATTTAGAGCGGAATTAAAAAAAAATCTAGTAACAAATATAAGCTATGTCACCTGGGGATAGTGTAACTTCCCAACAGTGAAATAAATAAACATAATTTATTAATTTACTAGTTAACTTTTTAATTTTGATTCCTCATAATCATCACAGATAAAGAATTGTATAATTTAAAAAAAATAGTTTATGACAATTGCTTTTTAAAAATTATTCAGTTTGAGTACCACTGAGATGATGCAATTAGAAGAATACTTGCACTCAAACATCTTCATACTGTACATACAAAATAGAGATCTGAGCTGCATTTATTCATGTCTAAAGTGAAAAATTGACTTAAATTGACTTCAAATTGTTGGAGTGTTCGTCTATTAGATTTCCATTTAATATTTCAGTTTTTTTTTTTTTATTAAAAAATATTAGCAGATTTTTTTGTAAATTTACTAATATTTCTTTTACCATTCCAACTAAGCTCTAGCCTTGTGCTAGGATATGGTTTACGACAATAGTCGAATGGCGGGATTCAAACCACCGACCTCGTGATCGGAAATCCGTACCCTTAACCATCAGGCTATTGACGCTTATTATGTCTTGAACTTTGTATATTGACTTTGTATATATGAATAAATACCTTACTATAATATTGGGCGCACAAAGCATTCGGAATAGGATTCATACACCAAAAATATGTTCTTATTGTCAGTTGTAAAAAAAGGGTTGCTAACATATTGTAGGTGATATGAGCTGCGATTTTTTTATTGGACTGGTTATATTACAAGATACCTTCTAACAAACATCCAAACTTACACATTTATATTATTAGTAAGATTAAATGAAAAATAAAATCTAATTCATATTGCTAATATTCTTTTTACTATTGTACATAATAAAATTTAGGGTTGAATTTGAAACATTTAACTTGTAATATTATTATCTGCATAGTTTTAATTGTGGCATTTACCCTAACCATGAGTTTCCAACACCGAGATGACTGTACAAAAATATTGTCATCCTTTACCTCCTCTTGATAAAAGACAGAGATAACTATGTATGTGTATCAGCATTTTAGCATAATAAACTCACAATAATGTTATAAAGAAGATAAAAAATATATCTCTTAAAAAACATTTCTCGGTTACAACAAAAATTATGTTGCAAAAAATTCTTTATTACTTTTAGTAATTTAAAGTATGTAATAAAGTAATAAAACACTGAATCAATTATATATCTATCTATATGTATATTTGTAATGCAATATAAGTCATGCATGCAGGATAAAGTCAATCCAATTATAGTATTAAGACTATGGAGCCGTTTCATTTCATACCTACAGAAATACATGGTAAAAGATTGTCAATTTTAGTATAAGAAAAGTAATGCTTTAAACAGACAATACTGGTACGATAAACGTTAAAAGCAACAAATACGTAGTAGTGCAAAACATTAATAGCAAACGCGATGCTATCAATGTCGTGCAATATGCACTGGTCGATATAACGCTGTTGCAAGTATCGCCAATGAGTTCACTAATGTCGAAACTAATATTTCATGCGTTTACAACTCCAGTACAAATAATTCTATAAAGCAATGACCTCTCTAACTTACCTTCTCGAAGCGTTGCCTGTATTCAGCCTTTTCTATCTTATCATTCTCTAACTGTGAAATCTTAGCTGTAAGTTCGAGTAACGCCTGATTTTCTTTTTCGTTTCGCACCGCCAAATTTTCTAGCAGTTCAAGAGCATTAATAACTTTCGGCAACAACGCTGTTACAGCATCAGGGCCGTATTTCTCGATAATTATTTCACATTCTTTCCCGATATCAGATGCCAGATCATAAACATCGACGACAGTGATATCGTCGTCATAATCCGTCATCTTGGTCGAAAAGCGCCTGCGGTACGGCATTAAAACAACTTTGTTTTTCACTTCACCACAATATACAAACTTAAGTTACAGGAATGTATGCACCTTTCGCAAGTGCGCCATTATTACTGAAAAGTTTAACTGTCATGATTGTGACACTAGTGATGTCTTGCGATAACATAAGCAGTGTTACCAGAGAAATAACTGCTATTATGTTATGTGGTTACGTTAGTACAAACTAAAGTCAGTCTAACGATTCTAACATGGTTCTTGTCAATTTTAAACAGTCAATTATACACTGATTTTTATCAAAAACGTGTTGTTTTTAGTATGGAAAACATCTAAAATAACTGTTGATAAAGAACGAATCGTTTTACACGAAAGAAACAAGGTCGACTGACATATTTTTTTAAAAATAGGTTTTATATATTTTCTTATGATTTGCTTAAACCAAATTGAATTACAACAAAATTGAATCATACGTTATAAACTGCATTAATCTTATTAAGTTAAGTAGTTAATAAAACATGATTCATATCGAAGTAAACGTTACGCGACAAGACGAACAACCCTAAACGACATAATGTTACCAGCTACTAGATATGATTGCCATTACAAAATATTATTAATTAAATTCGTCCTTTTTATTATTTAAACAATTAAAATGGCTTATGATTTTTAAATTAACATAATTTACATATTTTTCAGTGTACATTTTAATGTCTTGATGTTATTTTTTATGACTATCAACGTATCTGTATGAAGATGATGTCTATTCAATTATTAGATTGATCATCCTTTATCAACAAAGAAATACATAAATAAACCCTTTTTAAATATAAATTACACTGATTTGGTATGAAAAAAAACTTAATAGAACTAAATATTTTGTTACATAGAGCTATTTTGAAGAGCGTTGTTTTAATATCGATCATTAGAAGTGGCCACGCTCGAAGCAACAGTTGGACGGAATCAACAGGCGGGAACGCGCGGTAATTTAATTCCTGTGCCGTATGAAGTAAAAATAAATAAATTTTAATGTGTGCAATGAACTATCAAAGTAAAGTGAATAAATATGTGTGCCCTAACGATAGACAGCTTTCTTTGCGAGCAAAGTGAGTATAAAAATTGTTATTAGAAAATTATAAAAGTTTTGCCAATATGTTTGTTTTTGTTTTGTTTTGATATCTTTCAGATTGCAGTTTTGTTTCGTATTTTTCGTAATTATTTGTACAAAAATTCGCATTGAATTTGGCTTTTTATTTTAAGTTTTTTTTTTGTTAATAGTTGTTATTTGTTAAAATGGAAAAATCGAGTTTTATTCATATACCCTCTATATAAGGAAAAATCTCGAAAATAATAAAATAGAATCGTCTCATTTCGAGATAAATGCAAACATGATATAGCTTCAACAGTGTGGTGGTTCTCTTTGATAAGGCCCAATCTAACCGGCCTAATTATGTAGACCTAAAGCTGATTAATAAGACATTACATACTGGCCTTTTGTGAACTATATATGAAACATTTACGTATTTCAGTGTAATAGCTAAAGCTATAACGATTTGGATGAAATATAAATGCTAAAAAAACACTGAAAATCATTCGTTACGTTTGAATAAAGTCTATTGAATGTTAATAATTTTCTTGGCTTTTTGACTACATGAAGTCGGCACTGTATTCCAGTTTCATACATTTGCTACCAAAGCCAAACATATTCTCTTTCACACAATCCAGTAATACATTCTTTTGTCCTTTACTTTTATAGCCATTGAAATTTATTCTAATTTCCTTCTCGTTTATATGACCATTATGCCCATATATGCTTTTGATTCTCCATTTTCCTTACTAACGTAATTTTCAGGCTTAAAGAAATGTTCTTGTAGTGAAAAAAGGTAAATAAAGTTGTTCTTTCTATAAATAACCGGCAAGGTTGTATTGGTGATATTAGATGGCGTGCCCTTGCTCGGTACTCCCTTATCTCATCGCGTACGTCCGCTTCCCGCTTCGGTACGTTTTTCATTAAAACTCCAACTCGATGTGATACCAATTTATATTCAAGACCAAAAATAAACTTATTGCTATTTGTATATTTAACGTTCTTACCACGATTGAAATACCATAATCTGTTGGTACCATTTTAATCGAGTTTTTATTGTTGTTTATTAATCTAGATTACTCATGCTTTATCAACCCTAAGGGACTGTTATACTCATAAATTATTATATATGGTATTGGCAATTACAGTACCAAATAATTTTATTAAGTGCCAGCTTTTCTCCGCGACTCTGGCCGCTCGGAATTAAAAAAGTTAATTATTCTATTTGTTTTTCGAAACTATGTTAAAACAAATTTCATCAAGACCGGTTGAGCCGTTCTATAGATACATTCTAGCAAACATCCTTCCATACATCCAAACATTTGCATTTATAATATTAGGAATATCAGGTTTTATTTCATGTTTTATAAGGAATTGTAAAAATGATCTCTTTCTACGTTCCATATGTAAATTAATGTAATGATAAGAAAAATAATAATAAATGCAAAACATTTTTTGAGGACAAATAATAAAGTAACAATTACTTATATTTCTTATAGATAAAGTAATATGTATATATTATAAAAACAAGCTCAATTTATTATCTATCTGTCACTTTCCATCGCAATCAAAAAGCGGAAGCTTCCTCCCACTTTATTGATACTTCGTAATATGTAGTTTGATGCGTAATCGATGACTTAACAGAATTCCTATAATAATTCTGACGTCATTACATGTAACATAATATAACTGTGGGTCGAAGCACTTGTATTTGTTACATATCGCAGTTTGTCTGGCCCAATAAAAGAGGCACTGCTGTCAAAAACATGTAAAACCTTCATACTCATAGTTGTTATTTTTATTATTCGCTCGATAGAGCAGGCAAAGGAACTAAGCCATACAGCCTCTTCATACGCATAGAAAAGATATACAAGAAATAACAAGACAGTATTGACTTCTGACACTTTTTATCATTGATTGAGTGGCGATACTGGGCTGTCATAATTTAGTTTGACTTATGCCCACCGGGCCATATAACTTTGTAGGTCTATAAAAGAAATATTAATTCAACAACTTACAGACATATTATGACACATGGTGCTCGAATAAAATTTATTATCATGTTTAAATCAGTAAAGAAAAAGTTCTATTGCCATTTTATGCAGAAAATAAAAGATATAATTACTTATCTCAACTTTGAGCATGAATAAAACTTTCATTTTAAAAGTGTAATCAGCTCAGCATGCTACAGTTAGTTGATGGTTTTTATGCATGTTATCAGTGGGTGGGCCAATATCCAAAAAATATATATTGTCGATTGACATTGCCAATACAAGCTTTTATAAACAATTAACAGTGGTAGAGCCCGCTTTAACATCTTCGCACGTATTGGCCCGGCTCGCCCGGTGAAATACCACGACCACACAGAATACAGGCGTCAAGTGGAAGCAATTCCGCATTTCGTCTGATGAGTGTGTATATGTTAAGTGAATATTGTTTTCCTAAGCTTTTCAGAAGAAAATGAGAGAAATTTCTACATGGTTCAACTGACCCGACAATATTCGATTGCTAGGATTTGAATCATCGACCACGTGATCAGACCGTACCCTTAACGATTAGGCTCTTGGATGTAACAATTATTCTGACACTTAAAATCATTTGAATTTAGGGTGTGTTCGATTCCCTCATATGGTCGTATTTAAGTTGGTAACACCGACCCTAAAAACAATCTTCCTTCATACTGATATATCTAATAACGATAAAATTCCAGTAAAATTTTTAATATCAAAGAAAAATCGTTAAAAAGATTATTTATAGCGTTGAAAGTCGAATATGAAGGTTTTATAAGCTTTATCACTTGAAAGATGGCTGTTTTATAACTTTACATAAGGATTCATTGATAAAATGGAATTCGTTTTAAAGCGTAACACTTAACACATGTTTTCACTGCTAAAACATGTACGAAAACTATTTTGAATTTGAAAAAAATGGTTAGTTTTTTTTAGATTGTTTATGTGAAATAAGAACTTTACTAACATATAGATTAGAAATGTGATTAAAATGTACGTAATTATTAATCTTATATATATGAAAGAAAGTCGTGTTAGTTACACTATTTATAACTCAAGAACGGGTTTACCGATATGGTTGAAAATTAGTGAAGAGGTAGCTTAGAGCCAGGAGACGGACATAGGATAATATTTATTCATTTTTTTTTTTGGTTTTTTTATATATCCACGCGGGCGACAGCTAGTAACAAATACAACATTTTATTATCATCATTTTCTATACATATGATTGTTTAAGTTAATTAAAATTAACTGATATTTTTGCTATTGTGTTGTAATATTGAAAGGATTAAATGTTATTTTTTTACTCAATGCAATCAAATTATAAATTTCAGACCATTACAATGCGATTTTTATATACTAAAAGCTAACATTTATAGTACAAAGTTTTTCTGACCCGGTGGGCATAAGGCAAACTATAACCATGTCGTACTATAATTAACGTCATGTTTTTTCTTAACGTAATTTTTGTACCTGTATCGGTTTTACATATTTTCTAACAAAACTAACCGCGATAGCCTCTCATACCGGCCCAGATAAACTTGCTTGATACCTGTACTTGACAGCATTTAGTTCCACTTAACAAATTTCAATAGAATATTCCTTTTTAACATCCCGAGTGTGTTTCTAAAAAAAAATTATTATGTTGAAATGAAATATTCCAAAGTTTTGTTTTTTTACGACCGTGTTCAACATGTAAAGTAATTAAAATTGCCTTCAATCCGTCGCGTAAAGCTCCCGAGCGAACAGCTTTGTACAAAAGCTTTCGCGATATTAATTTTACGATATTGCTGTTACTTGTTTTTAATAGTACAGTAAGGATATATTTTTATGCACTTTTTTGTTCTTACACCGTGGTGTGGGTCTTTATGAAACAAATTGTTATCACAATATTGTCAAAGATAATGACAGAGATGACGATATGATTTATACAAAGATTTTAGTCTCAGATACTAACTTTTAGTTGTCATGTTGGCATTATTAAACTATTAGTTGAAATAGTCGTGAATAAGATCTCATTACATCTACAAATGTTAAAACATTCAAATTCAGTATAACATATCGGAAAAGTACTATTTCTAAATATTACTTTCACATATTTGTAAATTTTTCACTTTAAATTTAAAATATAATTAATTATTTTTTCAATCGTAGTTAAAACAGAAGATGTAAAGTACAGAAAGAAATGATTATGAAAAAAATATGTATGTAATTTTAATCAATTTTCAAAGTACCCAACGAACCACTCGCGTGACCTTGAAATTGTTTCTCGGAAGGGATTTATCACTCCCATACGCGAGTATAAAGTTACATATAAAGTGACGAGCATTGTTCGTTATCCCGATAAATGACGGTACAATGAGATTGATCTCGAAATATATGAAGCAATAAAGAATTCAAACATCATTACTTCCTTTGTGAACTCAATTCTTCATATAAGCCATCTACAGCTGAGATAATGAAATTCTTGGAACTATAAATATACTTACTTATCTTTTAATGTTTAGATGGATGGATGTTTGTTTAAAGGTATCTCCAGAATGGCTGCATGGATCTCGATGAAAATTGGCATAGATAGAAGCCATAGGCTTAGCCTGGAAGAACACATACTAATAAAGTTTTTTAATTGCGCGTGGATAGAGTCGCGGGCGACAGCTAGTTGTTATGTAATCCTATTTTTTTTTGAGAATCAGGATATTATCCAGACTCCTAATGTCATTGCTGAATACACTTTTTGATATATTTAGAAATTATTATTTTGCACGCGGATAAGGTTACGTTTAAGATTAACCGGTCGTAGTGTTTAATTAACTGGCTAGTCGCTTAATTGAATGGCTAATAGAATCTAATGGTGTGTGATTGTATATATGTATTTATTATGTACTTAGCTTTCACATAAATGTACGCCCAACTAATGTATATTTAATTATGTATTTCAATATATGTGACCTTTTTACTTATATAACAATAATTTGTATTGAGTAATTTCTATTATTCTATATATAAATCTCTTACAATCAAATCAAGCCAAATCTACTATCCATTTCCATCAATTTCTGTTAATTAAAAAGAAAGTTGTCAAACAGACCGTCAATATTATCTGACCCGGTGGGAAAGGCAAACAAAATTATGACAGCTCACTAGCGCCCCTCTGTCAATGTCAAAAAAGTGTCACATGGACTCGTAGACATGTCCTTTTTATATTATTTTCTATGCCTATGGTATTTTCTGACAGAACTAACCGCGATAGTAGAGCCTCTCTCACATTGTGAGATATACATGTTTGACTATAGATATAATATTAAACACTAACTAAACTAGTACCGAGCCCACCGGGGGCCCTTTTTTTCACAAGGTGGCAAACGAGCGAGCGACCACCAACAATCGCTGAAATAGCGAAGTGACCGTTCCCCATAGACATACGCAATTGCATATGCGTTGCCTACCTTTAATCGACGGAGGAGGGGATGCACGGAAAGAAAATATTTTCCCTTCCCATGCATCCGGAAAATCCACTTCCACTTACCATCCTTTCCTTATAAGAAAAAGGGTGGGATGGGAAAGAGGATTAAATTAAGCCTCCGGGACGCACACTCATCAGACGAAACGCGGAATAGTTTCCACTTCACGCCTGTCATCTGTGTGGTCGTGGTATTTCACCGAGCGAGCCGGGCCAATTCGTGCGAAGATGTTTAAGCGGGCTCTACCACTGTTAAAAAAGTAGGCCCTTGATTAGTGTGAGTGGAACTGGTAATATTTGGTGGACGTGGCCCGTCGATCCCTCCCACACCGGACGAACATACGTGAGTGTTTTAATCGTTTATATGTTATATATAATGACTCACGAAAGTTTGAATAAACTAACACTTACTGTAAAAAAATACCAATATGATTTTGTATGAGTGTAGCTGCAGAGCAAACATAACGTTTGATTTGTATATGATATAAATACGTAGAGATGACGGTGTTGCAAATATTATGAAAGTAATCAAAGTTTACTAAAAATCGATCACTGCACGTGCTTGTAGCAAGCATCTATAAAAATATCTGTCATATTTATAGGAGCATGCGAGTAAGCGTATTGATTGTAACATATCGTATCTTCTGATAAAGATAAAATGCAGCGCTAACAAAATATTACTTATCAATGTAATCGTGGTGTACGGAATTGCAAATCCTCGCATAAAAATAACAAAACAAAATGTAAGATTGTTTTAAAACAAATGACGGAAACATGTATGCTTATCAGTTTTAGGAATCCAAAATTATAGGTAATAAACTAAAAAGTTAAAGTATAGTTAATTAAGCAGTTTTAAATAGAATTAAGAAAAGAAAATATACTGGTCTCAATTTTTCGCGTCCCACCCTTTTCTTATATGGAAAAGATAGGAAGCGGAAGTGGATTTGACGGTGGAGGGGACACATGGAAATCTGAAACACCCTCATTCTGTGCGACCGCTCCTCCGTCGATTTAAGATGGGCAACCCATCTGCAATTGCGGATGTCTATGGGTAGTACTAGTAGGCTCGCTTCACTATTTATGCGAATCCAGGTGACCGCTTGCTTGTTTGTTGTGACAAACTTTTTTTTTTATTTTTTTATCAAACGGATTTTTTTTTATATCATGTGTAATATAAAAAAAAATCCGTACGTGTTAAGTAACGATATTGATTGGTTATATTCTAGACTGATTCTTAAAACGCATTAAAAAAAACTCTTAAGATTGTTTTACTGAAGACTTAATACTTATTTGTAATTTGACAGTTCTATTAAAATTCACGAAGCTTTATCTGTTATCCGTTAAAGCGAGTTAAAGCCATGTTCTCATATGCAGAACACGTTTTACGTCGGCTTTCAGGATTTAAATAATCATTACTTAAATTCCACTTTAATGTTCGCTTGAAGTAATTACTTCTAATTTTAATTAAAATAACTTTGATACGAGTAAGAATAGAAAAATCTTTACATTCTTGCCTAAACATATATGTAAGGTGTCATTTTTAGTTGCAGTCACGAATTTTACTCCTCACTTTACAATCACACCTACCGTGGAATTCCGAGACCAAAATCCCCGTTCAAATCTGTGCTTTGTCAAAAATAATGACAGGAACGACACTAGGTTTATGACAGAGATTTTTGTTTCAAAAACCAACGGTTAGAGATCTCTTAAGAGAATCAACTCTTAGCAGTTCTTATTTAACATGGTGTAACAAATTTCATACTTTATAGTAGTTCGTGGTTAGCTTACTAAAGACTTGGCTTTACCTTCCGCCGCTAGCTTAAATTATTTTAATTACACGCATTGTCTAGTGCAAAGTTTAAAGCCCTCATAAAGTCTGTATGGAACTATAGTATAAGCATGTGTGTAATCAGGCTTCGCACGGGATGGTGCACGGCGCGTGGCGAGCCGTTGTCTGCGGCGGAGCGCGAGGCAGTGGCCGCTGTGGTGCGCCGCGCAGAACAGTTGGACGAGCTGGAAGCGCGCCGCGTAGGCCGACTAGTAGCCAGGCTTGAAGGTAACACCATAAACTACTACAGTAAAGAATACTGGCTGTTTCGATCCGTGGTTAGGTTAAGGTTAGGTTGGTTCCTACAGAGAGTACACAAATGTAATCTTGAACAGTTAATCTTCAGGCTTCAGAACTTTTCTGGCTTGGTCATCTGTTCTTCGTGCATTTTGATGTGATCATGTTTTTTCAGAGTTGTGTTTTGACTTAGAGACGTCATCTTTCCAATGTCATCGATGTATTATGTATATTTTCTTTATATTTTTTTATAATTTTATTCTGACACAGGAATGCGTAGATCAGCTCAGGGGCCGGCTCCCCGCGCGTGTCTTCTCTGCGGCGAGACATCTCGGCTGCTGGCACCTCTCAGGACCTGTTCCATTTGCCGCAACTCTGCCTGTCCCAAATGTGTTATAGATACGCCCCCACATAGGTAAATAAAGCAATATTAAACCAAATGAACGGTGGAGACTTACTTGCTATAGTTTGTATTACATAAACATTGATACATTTCTGTGCTGGAAGTTTGTAACATAACTCAAGCTTGAATATTTCTTTCATTGCTTTTATATTTCTTATAAGTTCTAGTCAGTGTTATTCTTGGAATGCCCGAGAACAACATTTTTTATCTGTCTTAAGAATACGTACTCTTCTTACTATCTATATACTATCGTACTTCTTACAAGTATAGAATAAAGTATACAATAAATGCGAAAATTTAGATGGATTGGATAGATGAATGTTTGTTAAAAGGTATTTCCAGAACGGTTCCACGGATCTCGCTGAAATTTGGCATCGATTTAGAACAAATTCTGGAAGAACATTAGGCTACAAATTCCCTAATTCCTTTTTTATGTTGTCTTTTATAATTCCGATCAGGCAGTGATTACTACTTATTACATTTTTATAATCACTCAAGACCATATTATGGAGGACTAGACAGTGATAAAATCAACTAAATCTGAATTCAAATCAAAGTAATATTAAATTATTACGTAGGCAACTATTTCAGATTGCAAGATATTCCACGACCAAAATTATATGTGATATTGGAAATGCTTCACATATTGGAATGTCGAGTTACATTCTTACAACATTCTTGTTTGTAACAATGCAGTATGTACTACAAACATTGTTGTACTGCCATATTTGAGTAATTGTTACTTAAGCAGACCCTTAGTAAAGATTTCTTATTAATCAATATTAAAGGGTTAAGTGACTATTATTAATAACTAAATGTAAATACTTGTTTTAATACAAAACTTTCAAAGATATGTGTGAAGTCAACCTGCCCTGGGCCAGCATGGTTGACTATGGCCTAGTCACCCTTCATTTAGGGTAGGCTCCATCCCCTTTGGGGCATAGTGGTCGGATGAAGAAGTATTTGTTTTAATTTCGTTTTGCATGTTAGACCACGCAAATTTTATGCGAAAATCAAAATTGAGGTTATTAATTAGTTTTTTCCTAATCGTTCCTTACATGTCCCTACCCTACCCTAAACCCAACCATAAAATAGGCCTAATTAAGACTTATTCGCCAGTTTAGTATGCGAATTGGTTGACTACAATTATCTTTCATATGTATGTATAATAGTTTGTTCCTATTATTTCTTTTCTAATATACAGATCCCCGATATACTCCAGAGAGCAGTACATGTGCAACTTGTGCGCAGAGACCAGAGAGATGTGGAAGAAGTCAGGCGCCTGGTTCTACAAGTCATTGCCCAAATATATCCTGCCAGAACGGAAGGTCACAGGCCGGTATAACGATACCGAACTGGCGAGGTCTTTGCAAGTTAGACAGGTAATCCTTACTTATATTATACTATAAATACGAATGGAAATTAGTTTCAGGGTATCTCCATAACGGCTGAACGAATCTCGATGAAAATTGACATACAGTAACTTCTTTTTAATTCAACGCGGACGTAGTCGCGGGCATCAGCTAGTAATAATATATATATGAAAGTAATTCTGTCTGCCTGTTTGTCTGTTGCGCTTTCACGACAAAATTACAATGAAAGTTGGAACTCAAGAGCCTGAGAAAGGACATAGGTGGTCTACATTCGGCGTCGTCAATTTAGTTAGTCCTCACCCTTTAAAGAAGTTCTATATCAAATGAAAATCTTTAAGAGGAATTTAAATAAGTAAATATTCTTATACGAACAGGAAATATATCTAAACAATACTTTATGAAAAGCGCATCGTCGAGCAACGTAACAAAGAGGCATTCGCAATTCAATTTCCGCCCACAGCTTTCCTTCAGACCTTGCACTCGATTTGTCATTAACTTCCTATAGTTCATATTCCACTGACGATAGAGTTATTCAAAACCTTGTTGTGTCTGTTTTTTCATGAAGAATGAAAGTAATTACAGTATGTTTTATACAAGTTTTAGACAGTAAAAACTCAACTTATACTATAATACTAATCCTATCCAGCTTCGCAATAATATACAACTCACAAATGCATTAAGAATGTACTCGTACAGTCAAAAATTTCTTTCCATCGTGACGTCATCGTATCAATCAATTACATCTATACTAATATTATAAAGCGGAAGAGTTAGTTTTTTTTGTTTAAACGCGCTAATCTCAAGAACTACTGGTCCGATTTGAAAAATTCTTTTTTTGTTGGATAGTCCATTTATAGAGGAAGGCTTTAGGCAAACTTTGTGGTAAAAACGGGGAAAATTATTCACATTTGAGGACTTTCGTTGCGCGCGTTGCATAAACGGTTTAAGTTACTCAAAAAATACGTGCGATAGTGATTCCGACAACCACGCGAACGAAGTCGCGGGCACAGCTAGTTTTCTATAAACCATTAATTTAAGCCAATTTACTAAACGGACATTCGAGAGGATATTAAACAGTCGAGTCTTTAGTTTAACTACTAATCGAAGTCTACAGCCATCGAAGTATAAGTCGCTCGATAAGTTGACCCACAAATCGAGCTCCTACTCGAACTATAAATGTATCAATCGGATGATAAATCGAGTCATATCGTTCCATAATAAGTAAACAATATCAAAATGATACAGTTAGAAAGTTATCGAGAGCACGAAACTTATAATTTAGTTAATAACTCCTCGTAAACTTAGCGTAGGGCCGTAATTTCCACGTTCGATAACATCATTACGAACCTTCTTCAGTTTATTTTCTATATGTTAGGAACTTTCAAAACTAATTTAGTGATTCCCTTCAATTTATTGGATACATTCTGATTTCTGATACTTTAATAACCAAAGTATCTCTACCAGAAAATTATTAAAAAATTGGCATCGGTGAATACATCTAAATTGAGAGAGTGGTAATAAGTTTTTGTGTCACATCTCTATTATGGATAGCCATCGTTAGAATAATTTTAGGGTACCGTACCTCGAAAGAAAAAACGGAACCTTATAGAATCATTTTTTTGTCCGTCCGTCTGTTTGTCAACACGCTTTTTTGTTCTAGGAGGCAGGTAATAGCAGTAACGAATGCAAGACAGACTCTGAACCAGGATCGCCTCTCAGTATACACGCACCATCATTTTCAAGACAACCGAGTAATACAGACAGTCGAAAATCTATATCCTCTCAAGTAAGTTTTGATAGAATAAATCTACTTATTTAGTAGTTGTAGTATTTGGGATAATTTAGTTTCAACATACTTAATGTACGAGTCGTAATTAAGAATAAAAAATAATCTAAGTGAAAATAACTTTCAAAAAAGGGTAAGAAGGAGGTTATTGTTTCCAAATACCACTCTCAAAGTCGTTAGGTCGTCAAGGAGTTCCTTAGTACTTAGGTACAGCAAACCTACACTAAGGGACTGCTTAAGCCATCAAGCATCATTGAGTGTCGCTCAATGCAAGCCTTACGCTTTATTCGATTTCCGTTCAGTAAAATCTATGATTGCAAGACGGATAATAAAAGCATAACGCGGAAAATGTATAAAGATGTAAATTTGTACTCATAAAATGGGAGAATCTGTCTCTAGGCTCTCTGATTATTTGCTCTATATCATTTTGTTGGGATGACGCACGCGTGACGCAATGACGCGACGGGCACACATCAAATGCGTCATGATGTCTACAGGTCAGCCCTTTTGTTAGGTTTTCATATGATTCTGGCAGCCAATGTTATATTTTTTATCGTTTGATATTTAAAATGACTTTTACTAACAGTCGAGTAAGACAAAAGTATCAGCCACTTTAGTTTTAAAAATCGAACTCTACCAAAAAAAATATAACTCGCATTTTTTATAATGTTTTTTTCTTTAACACTCAAAGGATGCCCACCATGAATGGAGTGAAACGGATATATTAACTCATGGAGTTAGTGGCCTCAGTTTACATAGAACTGAAAGCATAACCCAACGCTCCATAGCTGGGCTTAAACGCACCGGCAGCAAGGGAAGCGCCTACAGCCTTCGCAGTATAAGAAAAGAGGTCCCAAAACCACAACCGGAGAAACCCACGATACCTGACTCTGGTTTTGGTACTTTGGAAATTAAACTAGCTTATGATAACGCCACTTCATCACTAGCCGTGACAGTATTAAGAGCAAGAGGGCTTATCGGAATGGATATGACAGGATTGTCTGATCCATTCTGCAGATTGGAAATTTTACCAAGAGGTACGTATATGGAATAAAATGGAATTAATAGTGCGAGTTTCAGACTTCAGAGTAACCTAGCCTGCTGAAAATTAAGTATTTAAAATTATGTTCTTTGCAGAAGGCACATATTCGAACAGACTCCGGACAAAAACTGTACATAAAACAAAGAATCCAGAATTCAATGAAACCGTACACTTTTTCGGCATCACCGAATCTGATCTGGCAGCGAAGTCACTGGAAATTGTTTTATTTGATGATGATAGGTACGAAACATGACAATTTTTTATCAATCATTATCCTAATTTCCATATTACGAATAAGTTTATCTGACACATGAAAGTATTTTCTCCACTTTAGTTTTTGATTACCGTTAATAATAATATTTCAATAATGTTGATAAAAATAAATATCAAGACACATCTTCCAGGTATGGTTGCGATGAAATGGGATCCGCTACAGTATCCCTAAGAGACTGCGTTAAAGCACCTACCCAACTCCGACTAGCCTTGTCCGGAGCCAGTGGCAACGAACCGACAGGGCCTAGGGTGCTCTTAGCGCTTTGCTACAATACCAAGAAACGTGCCCTTGTCGTCACAATCTGTCGAGCTGCTGAACTACCGCCACAAGACAGCAATGGGTATTCGGATCCTTTCGTCAAATTGTAAGTAATAAGAAAATCTTGCTTTGATAATAGTTAAGAACTATTCCTATAATCCTCTGACTAAAATTTAGTGGTAAAGTTGATATCATCAGATTCATTCGCGTATATTCGAAATAGCAATTTCTTTTAGTTGTTTCATTACTATGACTTAATTACTAGCATTCTTTAAGTAAGCAGTTCAGTTTATAGGATTAAGTTCTTCGTAGCCAATATAATATTCTTTCCAGACATCTCGATCCTGATCCGTACCACAAAAAGCACAAGACGTCAATAAAATGGCGTAATTTAAATCCAGTTTGGAATGAGGAGTTTCTTTTCGAGACGCGACCGACGGAACTTTCGCGCCAAAATTTGACGTTGACGTTTTGGGACAAAGACTATGGAAAGCCGAATGACTTTCTGGGAAGTCTTGTGTTAGGTGCCAGTAGTAAAGGTCGGCGGTTGAAGCATTGGATGGATTGCATCAAGTTCCCTGACCATAGACACGAGCAATGGCACGCTTTGACTGATACACAACACTTATAAACGAAATCATAGCCAATATTATGCACAAATTATTTTTTTAAAATTATCGGATATTATAGAAAAAAAATCTAAATTTCTTAACTATATTTTACTAGCATATTACACGTTTTTTAATGCCAAATAATTTGTGTTAAAACAAATTAACTACTTAGGTTTAATTCAATATTTTTAAAGTTTATAAAGACGATAATTTTTTTTTAAATGCGAACGAAATATACCATAAATCTGTAGTTTTTCTGTCTTCTCTTATAGCTCTAGGGCTTTGATTATTTATACCTATCATATTTACTAAAAAAAAAACTAAAATGTATACCTTTTTAATGTTTGTTTTTTGAATAGATTAAAAGCAAGCTTATGAAATTATTTTATAATGTTACAAAAAGATATACATATATATGCCATTCTTGTTACAAATGTGTTAGAAATTTTTTAACGAAATACGAATAAATAACTTAGTATTTTTCTAATAACGTATTGCCAAGTAGTGTGCCAAAATGTTTATATTAAATAAGTAGGACAGAAAAAATATACGATATTAAAAAAAAAGTTATCTTTCCTATAAATATACATAGTTATTTTAACTTTGTTCTTAGTAATATTATGTGAAGCATGGAAGTCGATCTAGTACATAAGCGTTATATATAAAAATATATTTTTGTTGTACCCTTGTTGTATTTATATGTTATTGCAGCAAATGTTAACAGAATCCTTTATATAAATATTTAAATATTTTGTCCATTCAAAATGAAAATATTTTTAAATTTCGTTGTATCATTTCGTACTGATTATTCCTTCTCTAAAAACGTTCTAAAGCTTGTACCAAAACATATTCTCATCTCTTTAACTCTTCTTTAAGAGATTGAAACAACGATATAAGTACGGATGTTTCGACAGATATCTACTAACGTTTAGTCAAACAATGGAAACATATCCTATCTACAAGATTTCAATCAAGTTTAAAACTTCAATCCTAATGTTGAAGAATTTTTTATATCGACAATATTTTTTTATATTAGCCGATTTTTTGTTAATTTACTATTATTTTTACCATTCCAAATAAGCTCCATTCTTGTGCTAAGATATGGTTTACAATAGTCGAATGGCGACATTCAAACCCTCGACCACATGATCAGAAATCCATACCCTTTACCATTAGACTATTGACGCTACAAAAACATCGACAAGATTATGTATAAAACTAGTGTTCGCCCGCGACTTTAACAGCGTTTTATAAAGCATTTATAATATAAGTAAGATTTTTAAATAGTATTTAGTACGCGTAAATACATTGTCATGAGAGAAATTGCAAATAAGATTACTTCTAGTAGTCTGACCTTCAATCCCCGGGAGACTCCTGTCCTTACAAGAATTAATTTGATACGCGCGAGGTATACACATTTCATTGTCTCATGACCATGACATAATTCTGTATGTCTTATTACTTTTAATAATGTAATAATACTGTGATTTAAAAAAAAGCTAGTGTTGGAGTGGTGTAACTTTTTTAACGTGGGAAAATGCCTTAAGCACCACCCTTGCGGGGACAAGGGTGATAATGTCGGCCACGCACCGACTAAAACTCCGCAGCGGTCGCCCCAAACGCCCAGCTATGTCCTTTGGACTCACTTCTCAGGGCCGCTTGTACTTTAAGGACCCCACCTTGAACGTTCACTTGAAGTGGTGTACCTATAAAATTTATAAATTATAAAAATTAATTGTTATCAAGTAATACTTTATGATTTTCGACAAAAATTGCACAACAACGGCAAATGTTCGCTGAGCCAACCTTAATTGGTGGAGAACTGTGAAGTATCGAACCGTGGCTTACTGAGACCAAAAACCTCGTTTAACAGTTTAACCATAGGGATGACAATATGTTGTGTTGATACAGAAATTTTGATCTCGGAAACTAATTTAGATAAAACTATAGTCCATTTGTTGCTAAAAAAAATCTCACGGAGATGGTCATATTTTAATCACCGTTTGTGTAGATAGAAAGAAACTGTTGACGTGGAAAAATTCCAAGAAACGTCCGCTTTCGTTTGAAAAGCCAAGGTCGATTTAAACCCTTCCCAGAAGGCGCGTTTAAAATATTCATAAATATTATTCTAATTTTATAAACATTGGCCAGTAACAGCTAAAAGCCTCTAGATGAATACAAAGACAACCACGTTTGGGAAGACATTTTAATATTACATTAACAAATAATGGATATAATTAACTCTAAATAAATTAAATAAAAAGCCTCACATTTTGCACTCCGTACCCGATTCGTTCCGTTGATTCGATCCGTCTCCCATTAGACAATTTTTTATGGAAATTTATAACACAGATATAAATATTGAGCTCAAAATTAAGTATTTTTATTTGCACGTTACAGTGAAATAACTATATAATTTTTTTTTTATTGTAGGAACAATATCTTAAGTACTATTTATATGAAGGAAACAACTCATAGACAATATTTATCGGAAATATCTTGGCTAATTAAATATCAGAAATAAAAGAACACTTTTCGCGTCAAGACTTTCAATGAACTTTCGTTATTGTTTCACAACAATATCTTGGGGTTTATTGGCCAGCGTGTTTTCCTTTATTATCGTATTTTTCTTTGTTAATCTCAATTTATTTTTCTAACCAAAATACTAAACAAAGAAACCTATTCAAATGTGTGGGAAACGCCGAGAGCGATTTATATCCAACTTCCACTGACTTAAAACCACACAATGTTCGTATTTCTGTACCTTTTAATGTTTGATAACCTAATTAGACATTTCGTACACAAAATAGTACTGCGTACTACGAGCAAGATATTGAGGGCTCTAGGTCGTAGCAATGTAGCTACGTATTAGTGACGTCAGCAATCATCCGAATAATTAACAATTAAGTACAGCAAATACATGCGTTTTGATATCTTACATAAACTTTATTACGTATATTAATTATTATTTTTGTTTTCTGACTTATATATTTACTAGTTGTGGCCCGCGACTCCGTCCGCGTGGAATTAAAAAATATATAAGTTCTCTATGTGTTCTTCCAGACTATGTTCCATATGTATGCCAAATTTCATTAAGATCCATACAGCTGTTCCGGAGATACCTTCAAACAAACATCCATCCATCTAAACATTCGCATTTATAATATTAGTAAGAAGTAAGATTAAAAACTATTCATAAAAATTTATATTTATTTTTTAGGAAAATTTCTAGTAAGTATTTATTTTGTAGCGCTAAATTACAGTTTATATTCTTACTTTACGAAGGGACTTCGCAAACAACATTTTAATAAACTGTCTAACTGAAAGAGATTCTTACATCGCTTTTGTAGATAAAGGATTTTTTGATGTATTGCTTAAGGCTATTGCAAGAGGAAAGTATTGTTTTTTATTAATGTTACGTCATAATAAATTTTATATTAAAAATTATAAGACGTAAGGGTTTGCGTATTTTACTTTAAAAACGTAAATCTTACTAATATTATAAATGCGAATGTCTTAATGGATTGATGGATGTAGCTTTGAAGGTATCTTCAGAACGGCTAAACGGAATTTGATGAAATTTGGCATACATGTAGAATATAATCTGGAAGAACACATAGGTAACTAATTATGTTTTTTTCCCGCGCGAATGGAGTCGGGGGCGACAGCTAGTAGTTTTATAACGTTAGATTTATTCTTTAATAAAAAAGTCCGTTTTCTAGTATTATAGGAAGGAACACTAGAAAATGATAACTTTATTACGACATCTGCGAAGCTAATCAAATTGTCGCGGTTCATTGAATCAGACGAGACTCAATAAAATACTTCCCGGTGTAAAAGAAATGTAAAATATTATTAAATTTAATCGTCTTCCTTGAATTTTTTTTAATTTTTCGCTCGAATTTCAAATAAATTATGACACTCTGGAGTATAGACGGAATTAAGATACAATTTCAAATTTAATATTCATACTTAAAAATACAATAATCATGTCTTATAGTTAATTTTACCCTAAATCAAACTATTCAGGTCATTAAATGTATTAACCGTACGTAAATCAAAACGTAATTTACGAATTAATTTGGCACCTTTTACAATAAGAAAAATAAAACTAAATAATAATCCAAATACAATGTTCAGCAAAACAAACTAATGAATTAGGGCGTCCTAAATGCCAACTGAGGCGGACATTTGAATGACGCGATGAAGCGTTTGCTATTGAAAGCTGCTTCGATGTCGTTGTCGGCTGTTTTACGTTGATGGCTTTTCAAGGTGTATCCTACTAATAATATAAATGCAAATGTTTAAATAGATGGATGTTTATAAAAGGGTACCTCCAAAACGGTTGTGTGGAATTTGGTATACGTGTAGAACAGGGCCTGGAAGAATACTTAGGCTACCAATTAAGTTTTTCGTAATTCCGCGCGGAAGAAGTCGCGGATGACAACTAGTTTAAACCCAACTGGCTGTAGCAGTATAGCTACAAACTTTGAATAAAACAACATCCGAATACCAGAGAGGAATAATAAGGAGGGACTTGTTTCATACCATTTGACCCGGAGACATCTAAGTCAAACCTGTAACTCGAATAATTTGGTTTAAACAAGAAGCAGTGGCAACCACAATACATTATTTAAACTAGCTATTTTGTTCATTAAAACAACATACGTCTCAAATACAAAATCGGAACTGTTCTGTATTTCAGTTTACAATTTAGTTAAAGTTTTCAGTACAGTTGGAGTTTATTGGGATGTTTCGTTACTACGGAGTTTCAAGCAGAAATCCGTACTTCTTTTTGTTTGTTCTGGAACCCTAATCTATATAATATCTATCAGGAAATTACAGTGTGGTTTTAACGAACATCGTTAAGCCAAATTGAAAACAAACCGGACATCACTGTACCAAAGTTTTGGGTCCAATTACGCTTTGTTTCTGTACGGAATTTAGAAATGGGATATAATGGGACAAACTCCAAATATCAGTTGACACAAATTGGAATTATATATCGAAACGGATTTTTATTATATCTAAATGTAAGTACAAGTAGTCTAACTAATTTTCTAAATGCGAATATTTGGATGTATGGATGTATCTTGGAAGGTATCTCCGAAACGGCTGCATGGATATCGCTGAAATTAGGCGTACATGGAGCACATAGCCTGGATGAACATATGCTACTAATTAAGTTCTTTTTTAATTCCGCGCGAACGAAGACGCGGGCGATAACAAATATTTGCAAGTCGATAAAACTAATACATACATATCCATGGTATTGAAAAGCTTACGTACGTAGCATTTTACAATTGAAACAAAATTATTTTGTACAAATTCGAATAAATTTATATAACACAACAAAGTATTCACGCTAACAAGAATAAAATTACTCTCAAACTTAACAACGCAATATCATTTAACAATCAGAGAAAAGTAAGACGGGCTAATTATTTAACAACATAATTACTAGACATTAAAGTATGGGGCAACTTTATCTCTCGTTAATTTAAGAAGAAAATAGCTGTCGCCCACAACTCCGTTGCGCGGAATTAAAAAAAAAAACTTAATTAGTAGCCCACGTGTTCTTCCAGACTATGATCCACATCATTTTTTTCAGAGGGGAATGCTTTAGGCATACTCCATGCCTCGGGGAAGGCACGGTAGTTATGTGGGATTCTCTCCCCGAATGGGAGCATACCCACTAAACCCCTCTGTTCCCTCATAGCCACAATTTGGGACGCTACGGGATCGTGTTAACTTGCCACCGCGATGTCCATCTGACCAGCCTGAGAATAAGGCCCTTCAGGGCGCTGCCCCCGTAGGCGCTCCTCAAAGACAACACCGTGCAGGTTCGGGATTTATCGCCCTCCGCCGCTGGTGCCGCCAAGGATGATCCACATCTGTGCTAAATCTCATTAAGATCCCTAGAGTCGTTCTGGAGATACCTTCAAACAAACATCCATTCATCTATCCATCCATCCAAACGATGATGATCCATCCAAATGATAAGTAAAATGAAAAATTCTATATATATCAGTGACAGTTGAAACCCATATTGTTTACAAACTCGTATATTCTTTGATACGACACAAAAAAATGTGGGAATATATAAGAATAAAATTACGGAATGATTGAACGGTTTCCCTCGCCGTTGACAAAGCCCATAAAGTATCGGTCGGATAGGCAATATTGAAAAGAATAAAGGAGAAACACGTACGCTTATATTATAAAAATAATTACATTTCTTCGAATAAAATCTTACTAACATGCGAAAGTTTTATATCAGTAAGATTGCGGAGTACAATAACAATAAGGGTCAAAATCAAAAGTAAAAGAGTGTATAATATTACCTTAAGTAAAACAACGTTTATAGCACAATAAAGATGGAAATGATCGTTTGATGTAAAGGTCGTAAAGGTCATAGGAAAGTTTTGGTCGAGAATATTCATTTCAATAGCAAACAATAACAGACTCCGTAATGGTTTGAATTAAATGCTTTGTCGAATAATCATCAGATGAATTTGTTCTCATCTTCCTAATAATTTATACCACCACCAATTAACTGATTGTTAATGAATTTGAACAGCTTTATTTTAGCTATTCGTACTGAAATTTATTCGCTCTTATACATAAGGAGTAAATACTTATGCCCAATAAATCATTTATTTTCCTCTATTCTTTATTTCATGAACATGTTTTTTTTTAATTTTACTAAGAATTATTACTTGGTATAATATAGGACGTAGTTTCAAATGCCAATATTATAAATACTTACTGTAAAAGTTGATTTTTTTTAACTCGTTCAATATTTTCTATACAACAAATTGTTATGGTGTCATTTTTATGGTCTATGGCTAAGTCTTTATCTCACTTCAGATATCTTTTCAAACTGCAGTTAAAACTTAGCTTAAACTCATATATGATTTTCATATTTTACTTCACACTCTACGCCCTGCTACACACTCCTCTTCACTTTATTTTACACTTTACTTCAAATTGAACATTATTCCATAGTTCATGTTCAGCCATTTCGGATGGATAAAATTTTACACAGATTAATATCCCGAAAAAATGTACAGCTCCTATCAGATCAATTCTTTGTATGTCTAATAACCCAGTGACAAAATAAACACTTTTTTATATAATGATGAAGTAACGGTCAACAGTTACTTTAACAATTTTTTTACATCCACTTTTGAATTTTCCGCCAAAATTATAGGGTTTCCATAGAACATAAGGATGTCTTTTTATCTAAGGATTCTGATTTGGGACTGTATAAAAATTGTAATTTAAAAATAGCATTGAATCATTACCCTTAAATAATTGTATATTTTAATAATTTTATACATATCCGTACATTGAATACACACTTAAAATAGTTAAAATACATTGTGCGTATATGGATGTATTTGCAATCTGTGGTCTCAGAGCTTTCAAAAAGTTTTTGACTAACCAGTTTGACATATGAGTGCATACCGTATATCGCTTTGTATTGTGAATTTGCACAAAGAATTCGACTTATAAGGGTGATTTTATAATTCAAAAGTTATGTGAGAAAAAAGAAAAATATGGCATTCCTGTGTCCGGTTAGAATTCGAAGGGGTAAGAAGAAAAAATGTAAGTATTGAAAAGCTGTCACTGGAAAAACTTTGCAAGTCAATGACCTCAAACTTTCTATACATAAATATAAATATAGAAAACTAGTAAATTCATCTCGTTTTACAAGAACCTGTACGTCTGGATAACCATCACCGTGGGAAAGTTTTCGAAACAATTTTAGCGTTAATTGTTCTTACTAACTAATTCGTTCCTAATAATTGATTTATATTTACAATATAATCAAGACGAATTACAAATATTTCATAACATTGTAGAATTATTTACAATTTGCACAGGTCTTGTACAATGTCATTAAAGGAATAAATAACCTTACAATGCTTATTTTACTATGTTAAACGAAATTCAAAATAGAATTTATCTCAGGACTTACTACATACTATATTACTTTCTTAAAGCCAAAATTAAGACACAATTCTTTTTTTTTCTTGAATTCAAATTCAACACATCATGCAACACAACAATAATCTTTAACTAATTATTCAACAGCAAATAGTGGGGATTCTGACAAAGAATTATCAAGACCTGGCTCCGGTCTGAGTCCTGGCATGGGCAGGATCACAGGATCCGCTAGTATTGAAACTTTAGTGAGAGTTGGTATAGAGAAAGAACATGGACTCAGCCCCGATTCCAAAATGGTGGTGCTACATGACTTTGCACCATGTGTTGATGATGAATTAGAGGTTTGTAATATTTGATTACTATGTAAAATATATTTCATAGATAGAATTCACTTTTTATCTAAATACTAATATAAAAACATGCTTTTTATGTTACATCTTATGTAGTAGGATTACTTAATTAATTCTGAATCTATTTATTTTTGAATGTGTGATTGTAATTGTCTCTTATATGTAAGATTTGCATTGAATTCCGTCAGGTAAACTTTTAATACAATTTAAAATTAAAAAAAAAATACCATAATATTATATTCTTTAAGTTTTTAGTAAAATGTAATTAATTGCTTAAAAGTGTATATAGCAAGGAAAATTATCTTTAAATATTTCAGGTGAAGCGTGGCCAAATAGTAAATGTATTGTATCGTGAAAATGATTGGGTGTATGTAATAGTTGCGGAATCTCGCCGTGAAGGATTTATTCCACATTCATATTGTGCTCCGTGTGAACATCATGATTTGAAAAAGAAGTTGCCGAGGAGCAGGTCACCGACTGATTTAGCCCATAGAGATGTGTCTCAGTAAGTCATTATTAAACTATGTTTTACATATCTACAGTAAATTGTAATCTTACTAATATTATAAATGCGAATGTTTGAATGGATGGATGTTTGTTTGAAGGTATCTCCGGCACTCTATGAAATTTGGTACAGATTTAGAACATAGTCTGGAAGAACATGTAGGGTATTTGTTAAGCTTTTTAATTAGAAGGAGTTGCGGGCAATAGTTACTAAAATATAAAAGTTGTAAACAAATGATACATCTCATATTTCACCCTGTAAATCAGAATGTTATAAGAAATCTACAGAAGTAAACTGTTTATCTCAAAACTGCTAGAAAATTATACAAACAAAAGTGAGAGTCCAAAGGACTGCCATATATTTCTCGCTTGTAGAAGTCGTCCGTCGGGAGTGGACAATAACTTTCGCTTACATAGGTTTCTTGCTAAGAAATGAATGAACTGCTATTATGAAATATATTTGTACTTTACATGGTCATGTGTGATACTTTAACTTATTACAATCTGGATGGTGGCCACTTTAAAATTTCAGGTGACTGCTCTCTCGTTTGTCAATCTGTATTATAAAAAAAAACATATACTATTTTTTCAGACTATCTCTATCAGATGGTGCAACAAATGATGGTCATTCAGAGTTGGGAAGCGAGGGGGAAGCATGTCCCTTCAGTAAGGACCCGTCCGGACGATATGTAGTGTTGTACACATTCACAGCACGAGATGAGAATGATGTTGATGTGGAGAGAGGAGAATTTGTTACAGGTTAGTTATATTATTATCATCAGCTCACTAACATCCTCACTGAGGGGCTTGGAGCCTACCGTACGTCAGTTGTGACTAGGTCATACTCTGGCCCAGTGCGGGTTGACTATATACATATCTTTGAATTTCTTGGCAGATATGTGCAGGTTGCATCACGATGTTTTCCGTCACCGTAAGAACGTCTGATAAATGTGCATGAAAACGAAAATACATTATTACATGGTGAAATCCGAACCCAGGACCTGCAAGTCAAGTGCTTAAATCCTGACCCAACGACGCTCTCACTCTAATTATTTTTAAATGAAATGGCTATTGACTTATTAAAATCGTGGTTTTTTATTTAACTTTTTAATATTTATTTAGATTTAGAATTAAACATTGTTATAATGTAAGCTTGGGTTTCCATGGTCTCTATTTTTGTAGTTCTGTAGTGGAATTTCATGGTATATTTTCAACAGTTTTAAACAGAGAAGATCCAGACTGGTATTGGATTGTGAGGAGTGACGGTCAGGAAGGCTTTATACCTTCAGGATTTGTGTATCCAGCTGTTAGTCAAGGTTAGTTGTCTATACTAATGTTATAAAAAGAAAATATTGGATTGTTTCCATTGAATAGGCTCCGAAACTACAGAACAGATTATAAAAGTTCTTTCATTGTTGGGAAGATTCCTGGGTGACAGCTTACTAATATTATAAATGCAAATGTTTAGCTAGATTGACGGATGGATGTTTGTTTTAAGTTATCTCCAGGACAGCTGAACGGATCTCAATGAAATTTAGTGTACATATAGAACATAGTCTAGAAGAACACACACACAGAATAACAAGTATTTTCAATTACGCAGTGACTAAGTAGCGGGCAACTGCTAGTTTTTTATTTTAAAAAATCTAAAAAATATTGGATGTTGCATACAAGATCTAGTTTTTGGGAACTAATATACTGTTTTGACCGCAATTATATAACCATTGGTTTAAACTAAATTTCAATGATTAACTTTTTTATATTTTCAGCAACACAACAAGAGAATAATCAGCCCGTACATTCACCAACAACGAATACAAATACAATGATGTCAAATAACTTGTTGTCAAACACATCTCTCAACAACACAACACAGGATACTGAAGGACGTTATCACGGAACTGAACTAGTCATGTTGTACGACTATAAGGTAAGTAAGAATTGTAGATAGACATGCTATAGTGTTGTGTTTTGTGTCTATTTGACTTTCGTCATTTTGTCGCTGACAGTTGCGGTTGATAGCGGTGGCGAGGATTCGAACTAATAAGAGATATTAATATAATTGTCAGAGATTTAACCAGACGCGTTTAGCACGGTACTATACAAAAGCTGTCATTTCCAAGAAATTACCTGTCATACTTCATACTAATATTATAAATGCGAATGTTTAGATGGATGGATTGATGGATGTTTGTTTGTTGGAAGGTCCGGACCGGCTGAACGGATCTCGATGAAATTTGGTATACATATAGAGCAAAGTCTGGAAGAACACATAGGCTTATTAATTTTTTTTTTCATTTCGCGCGGACGGAGTCGCAGCTTTATAAATCGACAGCTAGTCAATTTATAAGGATCGGTGGGAATAGGCAGGTTCAAGTAGAGTTTTGTTACAGGCGCAAGCTCCCGACGATTTGTCGGTGAAGCGCGGCGAGTGGGTGTACGCGGATCTGACGCAACAGACTGTGGAGGGCTGGCTGTGGGCTCACGCACCTAAGTCACGTCGCTCCGGCTTCATACCTACCGCATACGCCCGCGCACCCCATACTACGTCACTGTGAAATGATAACAAACAGTAGTGGCTTTCTGGGACCAAAATCCACTTTAAAAAAATATTGTTATCTCTGTTTTGTCAAACATGAAAGAACAATATGTTTATACAGAAATATTGGTCGCAGAAATCAATGGTTAGATACTCGGAAGCTCTGATGTGTTTAAGTTGATAACAGTCTCCGTTGTAGCACAAAAAGAGTTCAGAGTTGGTCACACGGGGCTTATTAGTGTATATTAAAATACAATCACAGTTTTACTGAATTTCAGTGGAAAAGTTTATAATACTTGCCATTATCATAGAGGTTATGTTGTAGACATAATAAAATAAGAGATGCGAAGATTAAATAAACTTCAATTGTGTGATAATTCCATTCATTCCATTAGTTTAAGTTTGTGAAAATGTTTTTAGGTTATAAAAATTTTTTGAACAATATTTTGCTAATAGAACTCCTGACATTTAACAATGTATGGGACCAATGCTTTATGTTGTAAAAAAATAATTTTTTAATTTTAAGGTTTATCAATCATGTTTCTAAAGTCTTCCCTAGCATTAAGAGTATAACTCAAAATTTTAATATCCGATGAACTCTATTTTGCAAATTATATCCGTCCAAATTTCGACTGATTTTAATATCATGCTGTATTTTTTAACTTGACTTATTGTTAAATATGTGTAGTTTTTTAATAAATACTTCGAAATCATATTTTCTTTTTCATTTATTAACATTCAATCAATCTGATTCAAAATGGTATTACCAAAGGACGATAAAAATAAATATTTACCTTTGCTGTCAATCTACTCCCTTTCTAAATCCTTTTCCTTCACATCCCTTCCTTAATGGAAGTAGTTGAGAATGGCAATAAGTGTAAAATTTGCCTTTTCTATGGTACTTCACCCTATGATTAGGCATATTTGTAAATAGTTTTAGACATTATTAGTTACAATCATTTGGCGTGAATGGCGCGGTTTCGTTACCAAGTCAGTGAGGGACATAAACGTCAATATTTGGTAAGGCTAGTGTTGTGCTAGTACAGCAGCACAGTGTCGGTTTTTCTTCCTAACAGTAAATATAATAGAAAAAAAAAGAATTTTAACAAATTTTTATTAACTAAGACTAAATAAGTTTGTTACATTATTTATTCGGTTTCTAACAGTATATTTCTCTTCTTTTTCTTAGCCTGTTGTTTGATTTCATCCTTTATCGTCCATTCCTTCAGCTGCTCCTCAACTTTCTTTATATCCTGTTCCGTAACAGTGATGGGTAGTTGCAAATCAATTTGTTCACTTCGTATAAACTTTAATGCTTCCAATTTTTCAGTTAGAAAAGGTCCTTGTTGACTCTCCAATAATGTTCTATAGTCGTCAAGCTTCTTGTTCTTAATGTTGTCACAATGCATCTCTGTTAATTTTCTTAAAGATTCCTTTCTTGATAACTTATTGTAGGTACTAGAGCAATAAAAGTATGATAAGTCCAGTGAAAAAGTTCTATAGGTTGATGATTGGAAATGAAGAAAAAAATTAAATCTTCCTAATCTTATCTTACTAATATTATAAATGCGAATGTTTAGATGGATGGATGTTATTTTAAAAGTATCTCCAGAACAGCTGCACCGATTCCCTCGAAATTTGGCATAGACCAAGTCTGGAGGAACAAATAGGCTACTTATAGATTTTAATTCCATTTTTTTAACTCCGCACGGACGGAATCGCGGGGGAGACAACTAGTTTACATTAAAAAAAAACAAATGCTCAGAAGAGCAGGGAAACACCACAATTTTTGAAATTTTGGAAAAATTAAAAATTACACCTATGATGTTTAACAAGAACTTATGACATTTAACAAAAATTTTAAGACTTACTCTGGATGTGCTTTGTATTCAATGTTAAGTTTTTCCAGCAACCATTCAAACTTCTTGTAATCATATTGCCTAAGGAACTTCAACAGTTTTTTTCTCTTATCAATTAGCTCCTGAACTGTTTTCTGTGAATAAAAAATCAAGGAAAACAGTAATCATAACAATTTAAATATAGTACATGTTTTTAGCGTACTTACTTTGGCAATAACATTTTTTGGATCATTTTCCATTGTATCCTGTAAACATCTTATATGTCCAGTCAATCTCGCAACTGAAATAAAGAGTAAACCTCTTATATTTTGTACCAGACTTACTACATGGATAATCATTGATATGTGTATGTTTTTTTTTATTATAAAGTGGCAAACGAGCGAGCGGCCACCTAAAATCACTGAAATAGCGAAGTGACCGTTGCTCATGACATACGCAATTGCCTTTAATCGACGGAGGAGAGGATGCACAGAAAGAAAATATTTTCGCTTCCCATGTGTTCGCGCCTGACGTGCGGGCAACACCACTATAGGTGCGAACCGACGTGCGGTGGCCCGAAACGTCACTTGGACTTCTGCTTTCGACCGCCGATGCATACGCGCAACGATTAATTTGTCTACTTTGCAACTCTGTATTTCGCTAATTAAACCATTACACCAAATACTTGTTTGGCCTGAACACCATCCATCATCTCATCCAAAAAGTCCACTTCCACTTTCCATCCTTTCTTTAATTCTGATCCTTTTATTTAAACTAAGACTAACATATATTTTGGAACTAAAGAAGCAGTTTTAAGATGTTAATATGTTTTTAAATGTTAACATAATTGTATACAAACTTCTAGTTTCAGCAGTACTCTCATCATATTGATGTCTTCTCACTTTAGATATGAAATGTGATTTCACCAATATATTGTATTCCTTCTTTCCAAGATGACCAACTGAAAATATTTTTTTAACCGCTTCCGGTGCACTGAAAATTATATTAAACGTGTTTCCGTAGGGCTTTTAACAAATAAAACACATGTATATATATACTATATATATATATATAGTAACTTTAGTTTGTACAAGACTGGATTCTAATTAATTCTTAATTAGTGTGGATTATAAAGTACGGTTGCGTGATTATATTTTGAATGATACTATGATACTCCAATGGATGTATGAAAGATAAACTTATGAATATAATAATAAATTGAATGAGGTTATGGTTAGGCAATTCATCCTTAACAATATTTCAATAAAAACTCAGAGTACTTACTCTTTAATTTCTTCACTTAAAGCGTAAGCTTGCCCTAAAGCCGTTTCAGGAATAGGAGGAAGGGCTTCCAAGTCACCAGACCTCTCGGCTTTGTAAGCCGGAATGTATTCCGGTCGTACCCATTTTATATCAACGGTGTGTTTAATTGTGCGCGATTGGATTATCAATGGAGTTAAACGTCGAAGCATTTTAGTAATAATTTAAGTTTTAGTTGTAATAACAATCGCAAAGAAATTTTTTTAGTTCCACCACCAATGTTCATTCTATTTTGACATTGACAAAATTATCAATGTCAAAATGACATAATACCAAAGAGCTTTATGTTAAGTTTTTATCATCTTTGGGCTGAAGCATTTTATACAGGTGTAAATGATTCCAAAAATTTAAATTCAGGCTTGCCTGTCTACCTTACATTGAGGCATCAAAGCAAGTTGATTTTGCTGAATAGAGTTTAAAGGTTTCAGGGGAAGTTCTAATATATTGTAATGTAAGTCAAAGTAATATTTCAACGTCAAACATGCAGCTGTTTGTATTCAAAACCCTAATAAAAAAAAGAACATAGGGAAAAGTAAACCATTTTTTATCATAACCACTCATTTATTGCTTCGGAGTATGAACTCTCTAATTTATAAAACCCTTAATTTAGCTGTTTTGTACTAAATGTACCACTCCATGTAACTATACAAAACCTTGCTAATATATAAATCATATCTTTATACATACATTGCAAATATCAATCATTATTCTAAAGAAAAAATATGAAGTCATACTGAAACATTTCAAATAAACATTCCTGAGGTTTATCAATAGATAAAATCCTCTCCGACATCAAAAGTTACAATTTTAGCTAAATATGACTTAATTCTGAAGAGATTTGGATAAAACCTAAGCTTAGTGATAAAGAGAAGAGGATACAGTGTACTATTAATAAAGTATGGTCAATGTGCCCATAAGAAAAAACAAAATTCAATATGTTACAATAAAACAAAAGTCATTTTTACCTACACTGAATACTACTTTTATAATGTTATAGTTGCTAACTAACAAAATTCTAAAAACATCGTGGAATGTTAAAAAAGCCCGTTTTGCCCTTACAAAAAAAATTTTAAAATGGAGAAGCCAAATGCTATATTTTACATACAAACAATTATACTTATATGTGCGTGTAGGTGAAAACATTTTCAATGATAAGGAATGCAAAAATTATGTTAAAATATAAAAGAAATACATTCATATTGGATTTTACAAACAAAGAAATTGTGAAATACTACAGAAAACGTGTAATTAAAACGGGTTGCACAAAGCGATTGTCTTTCATACGCTACTTAATAATAAAATTGCAGCCTAATAAATACTATGAAAATTATATACTTTATTATTTAGTTATGCCTAAAATTATCTCATAATGTAAATAAAATGAAACCTCATGCACATAGAAAAAAGTTTACAATGAAATGTACCTTTTTTAGATCCAGCTATTGAAAACAAACTTCTCTAGTAAACTTTATACTCAAGATATGATAGAATGGATGACATTAGAATTATAAAATAAATACATAATACCTTTATGCCTACGGACTAGATAAGTTTTACACTTAAATAAACCGCGGTTAAAAAATTAGGAACAGCACCAAAATAATTTTTTTTGGAAAAATCACACAGATGAAATAAAAACTGGTAAAACGACCATAACCAAGTTTTATTATCTACTGTTGTTTTTTATCTTTAACGGTAACAAGTTCTATGTCGACTTTTTGGCACGTCGTCGCAAATTGTAAGTTTAAAAAATATTCAAACCTATTTTTCTAAGAGTTTTAAACAGTTTACAATTAGTATTTCCTAATGCAGATGAATATAAATTAACAATAAAAATGTCCACTTAAACTTGAAATTTGACTATTTGAAATTTTATTAATCTGTCACTTCTTTTAACTTTGTGAAATTAAAAAATTATACCAACAAAAAGCTACAAAAAAAAACAACTGGAAAGATAAAATTCTAATTTAAGTTATAAATATATAAATAATTCAATACTAAAAATCTAATTTATTTTCTTGAAATTGGACAGATTATTTCCTAGGTAGCATTGTTACACCATGATTTTCTAACCAAAAATGCCGAGAACAGATATTAAATAAATTATAATATTAAGCCTTTCATACAACACACGGGCAAAGGCAAGATAACACTGGTCGCGCTATAGCTGTTCATAGATTTACACACACGTAACAACATCAACCATTATAAAATGAGCCACAAAAATTTCATAATCCCTGTGAATTTATTCTATTCCTCAATTACAATTCAAATAAAAATGTGCTTAACATCCGCCATATTGTGACGTCATAGCTTGCAAATCGAAAAGTATGTCGAGGTCATTGACCCGCACATTTTTATTTGAAAACATATGTTTTAATATTGTACTTCACGTGCACAATAACATAAGGTAAGTATGACTACATACAAATCAAAATATTGTAGAGAAGAAACGACAGTACTAACTACCATGTTATTGTGACTTCATAGTACTTTCTTAGGATTTAAATACCCACTTAATTTTTTCCATTTATGTATAATACAAATATTTTGTAAGACATTTTAACTCCTCAATATCATTGCAATATTAGATTATTATTAAAAGTTGAATTTATATTTATGAAATAATTTATCAATCACTCGACAACATAAAGTATTAATGTAAAAAGAAATCTTCCAAACATTACGAACACATATGTAGATCACAAATATTTCAATGTGCTATATTTGTAATAATTATATTAAATACAATTTATTTGACACGATGTTTAATTCCGACTAATGTCTTATTTCTTGCATTCATCATTAAATATGTAAATAAGCGAAGCAAACTTTTCAATATAAACACTCTTTTTTCAAGTCCAAATATCGTCACACAGAATGTAACATGTTTATGACACATATTGTCTCTGTCTCAAAGAGAAGGTAAGAGATGACACTATGTGTAATGACAATACAAATGTCATGAAAATGGAATTTCACAGTTGACAAAGCACACGTATAGACCGACAAAGTTATCTGACCCGACAGGCAAAGACAAACTAAATTATGACAGCTCACTAGCGCCCCTCTGTCAATATCAAAACACAGTCTTTTCTTTTTTCTTTTATTGCATTTTCAGTGCTTTAGTAGGTTTAATATATTTATAATATAACAGAACCAGAAGCCAGATATCCTTGTCTGAATATAGTGCATTATAATTTGAACGTTTTGTTAAATACTTTAAAGTCCCTTATGACTCTGTTTACTGAGAAACTTCAACGAAATTGAGACAAACCAATTGATTGTTAATGTAACCGTAAGGTTCCACTGCTGGAACTTTCGCATAATATCTCTCAATTCTCTCAGAAAAAACTGAGACAATGAATCACAATACTTAGATATTTAAACTTTTATTGCACTTCTGTATTGATGTACCATAGAGGAGATGAGTTTATATTCCTGTAGAACAGTTTTTAGAGGATGAGATGTTGAGATGTGAGTTGTCGTGTGCTACCTACGTCGCGTACTCTCTGGACGCCGCCGTGCTAGAAAATTAAACTTAACATAACGCACTTATAGAAGTAACGCTGTACTTTACATCTATTACGAAAAGGTCAGAGGTATTCAACCTTTATAGACAGTATAGTTTGTTTTGTCAACTTTTAAACTGATGCAGGTTAAAGCGCGCAGATGACCTTGAGTCTTTAAATTGATTAACATGGGTAATACCTCCTTTGAAAAAGTCTATATATTAATCAGAAAAAAATCAGAAATTGTCAACATTTCGAAGAAACTACATTTTACTACTCTTTATAACTAAATTTTACTGTTTTACTTCCTACTAATATTATAAATGCGAATGTTTGGACGGACGAATGGATTGATGTTTGTTTGAAGATATCTCGCGAATGGCTCAATGGATCTGGATGAAGTTTGGCATAGATGTAGAACATAGCCTTAAGAATATAGGTTACTAATTAAATTTTTATTAATTTCTCGCAAACGAAGTCACGCGTGTCAACTGTCTTGTATAATTTCTACAATGTACTGACCGTGTCTCTCTGTAGCATCGGCCGGCGTCATTGTTCCCTAATCCCGTTTCTTGGTCTTCCTCTTTCCTATACGCTTGCTGTAATTCTGCGCAAGCGCATTCACTATCGACACAACAAAGTAAAGCACCATTGTTAGCACTAGCTTCTCTAACAGACTGGACACCAATGACCCCTGGTTCTCAGGCAAAGGTGCTGATGGATCCCGTTTATGTAACTTTGACTTCTGGTTACGTAAGAATTCCAATAATGGTGCTTCGAGCTTTGGTCCAAGGTATGGTATCTTAGATACCCATCCTAGGGCTTGTCTGGAATTTAAAAAAAACAGTTTTTTTTAACTGACTTAGACAAACTAAATTACAGAAAGTTATTGAGAAATATCCATAAGAATAAATAAATAATTGCTATATTATTTACAACTATTAAACTAAGTTAACTTTAAAACGTAACAAAGTTGTATATTGCATTCGCAATTTTAAATTGGAATGTGGCTGATCACGCGCCATATTGTGACGTCATAGTTCTAGAGAGAGCTGAGCGTCGGTGGCTCAGTGGTTAAGCCCTATATTTGTAATCTGCAGGTCGTGGGTTCGAATCCCGTCAAGTACCAATGTGATTTTCGATTTACGTATGTACATTTATCTGGGCCAGCGTAGTAGACTATGGCTTAGTCACTCCAAACTTAGGGTAAGCTCCGAGCTCCTCAGTGAGTTGAGTACTCACCCGACCAAAGCTTCATTGAAGGCAATAATAACAAACATCTTCTGTATATGCATCTTGATGACTGCTTTCCCGAGCACAGTTGCGCCAAAGAAGGTCCAGAACGGGACCAGGAAGTGTCCGCAAGTGAGACCGGCGAGGTCAAACAGTGGGTTGGGTATGGAGGCGCACGCCAGTATACCAGCGAAGCCCACACGCTGCACCAACTTCTGCACCATCACCTTAGCTCTATGAAAACACGAACATCGATTAATCGAAGAAAAAAAATCTATATTCCATCGAAATAGAAACATCTGTAAGAAGGGTGTTCTTATACAAAGCAAAGAAAATCCTGAATCTTTCTTGAAAATCGCGACGAGTATTTTCAGGCAATGTCAGAAAGATCGGCGACTCGTGTTGTGTACGATTTTCAACAACATTTCATGTGAACTTCCTTAGTGACTAAACTCTCCAGGTTCCGTTTAAACGGAGTAAAGTTGTTAAGAAGAAGAATGTGTATATTTTAAGGATAAAATTAATTAAGGAAAAAAATAACAAAATATGAAGTTGCCCTGACACCCTATATAAAGGCAGCCTGTCTTCACAGATAGTGCACACTCTCCTGCAGACCGCTGAGGCGAAAGGACGTGTCCGCATGCCACGGTTCTGTCGCTCCTCCTAACTAGAAGAAGAAGAAGAAGAAGAAGAAGAAGAAGAAGAAGAAGAAGAAGAAGAAGAAGAAGAAGAAGAAGAAGAAGAAGAAGAAGAAGAAGAAGAAGAAGAAGAAGAAGAAGAAGAAGAAGAAGAACATAACATTTGAATATAATTTTGGTGTCAGAAACCTACGATAAAAAGAGGAAGTTATAAAAGTGTTCTCACCTGCCGGTTCTAGTATTATGATCAGCGATGTCGGTGAGTTGAGCGAGTGTGCCGCCGGAGAGTCGTGCGGCGCGCGCCATGAAGTACGGCGGCAGCTCCCCCAGCGCGGTGCCCACGCCCCACAGCATGCTCTCCATCCGCACCTTCGACATGATGCTCCACACCGACACCGCGCCCCGCTCCACCGCACCACCACATATTATACTGCAACGTTACAACTGCTTTTATACATATCTTACTTCTTACTAATATTATAAATGAGAATATTTGGTTTGACGGTATCTCCAGAACGGTTCCACGGAGCTCGCTGAAATTTGGCATACATATAGAACGTAGTCTGGAAGAACACATAGGCTACTTATTATGTTTTTTTTAATTCCGCGCAGACGATGACGCGGGAACAGCTAGTCTTTTGTAAAATTCAATACAGATATGATTCCATCTATTAAATATACCACATATTAAGAATAACATACTCATTAGGATAAGGTGGTTCAGGAAAGTCGAGAGAACCGCATTCGTATGCAGCAAGCGTGACACGCGCGATGTGTGGCCCCAAGTAAAGCAGGAACGTATGCAGGCCTGTGCCCAACCCCACCGAGCTACAAACCCCTAGTACCACCCACCAACCCCACCACGCCAACTTCGCCACTGCTAACTGGAAATAACACAAATCGTTACTTAAAAAAAAACATGAACGGGCCATAAACTGTGTTAATTTGTGCCTATTTGTTTTTCATCATTTTCTGACGATAAGTAACAAAGTTCGAAAGGCTGCGCGAACAAAATCTAATTCTTTGTTAAAAAAAATCGCCGACAAACGTACCTGGACAAATGGTTGATGCGGTCCACCTACATAATATGACGTCACAGTACCAGCTATCAATGATAATATTACTAAAGCTAGTAACTTGTAGGCCAGCAACCTGGAATAAAACGATAAGTAAAAAACAACTAAACTGATTTAAAAAAAAAAATCTTTCTTTACCTATCCATCGACCAAAGCATAGCATATTGCTATACTGTTTGTTAAAAAAAAAAAACTATTTCCAACTGTCTTTCCGAATTGCGTAGGCAAATTATAAATTGATGGCTTAATAAATATTGCCTGGTTAACATTATGCCAGTATTAAAATTAAAAATTAAAAAAAATTTATTGACACAAAAAAAAAACATTTTCACAAAAAATTTATGGCCTCTGTCTCCTGAACTAGTGTACTGTGTTTCAGGAGACAGCACCTTCTCTTATGTATTGCCTAAAGTTTATATAGATTCTTAACATATATGTAATTAAATATAAATTACTGGACAGTATCGCTGGCTTGGCTCTAACTGTCGTGTGTTAGTGTTTATATTTCGCCATCGCTTATTTTAAGCTGTACCTACTGTCTTACTGTACTGGCTTAATGTAAAAGGTTCATCACACTCACCTTTGCAGGCCAGTTGAGATCAATATAAGGAGTTCTCTAAAGAAATACTCTAGCGTGGTGAGCGGCCGCCTCCATATCACCAAACTGTCTGTATCCATTTGGACGGATTTATTTCTAAAAACACAAAAAAAAATAAACCAAACCTTTCTATTACAATGGTTCTAACACTGAACATTTTGTTGACAACCCTATACTTACCAAGATAACTATTGCATTTTTCATCATGTGATAACCCTATCTAACAATAAAGCATGCATAAATGCATGTTCAAATCATTAAGATATCGGCAAAGATCGTACTTCGTGGAACTATTAAATCGTTTACATTCTTATTGTGCATGTTTACTTTTAAAAATGTATACAATATTAATTTATCGATTGCTTCCTACAAATAGCTGCGTGATAAGATAAAGGTATATTTATTTTAATGATATTAATTAATACAAAGAAAAGCAAAAATGTTTATTATCTAACTAATTACTAATATTATAAATGCGAATGTCTAGATGAATAAACGGCGCGGTTGCGCGGTATTAATAAACTTGTTAAGTAGCCTATATATTCTTACAGACTATATTCTCCATCTACGCCAGATTTCATCGAGATCCATTGAACCGTTCTGGCGATACCTGCTAACTTGCGTCCATCCATCCATACATACAAACTGTCGCATTTATAATATTAATAAGATTATACTACTGTAAACTTATGTGTATTTTAAACAACATACTTGATATCTTTGGGTTGCATATGCAGACCGTTGCGCGGACGCTGGTCCGTGTCGTTTTGCTGCACAGCCGCCGCCAGCTTGTAGTACCCGAGCCGGGCCAACTGAAATACAAGGCATTAAAACATCAAAATACCGCTCGGACGCACGTCTGCATGCGGTGAATACCAATCGTGAAATGACGTGAGCGCAACTAAGCGATGCCGGAAGTGAATTGTCTGTGGCTTATTTTATACTCTATGGTTTTAATACTAAGTGTACCTTATTTTCATAAGTTTAATACAAAATCAAATAGTAGTAGAAGTAATATCCTAAGCGGTGTAGTCTAAATTACTTTTAATATTTATATTTAACTTACTTTATATATTAAAGGATCATACCAAAAGATATCTTAGAAATATAATACTTTACTTAATTCTATTTTAGGTACAAAGATTTTAATGTTGTGCATTATTTAGAGAATAATATTCACGGTATGTAAATTTGAATATTAAATTAAAATAAATAAACCTGTGCATAATATATGAATTTTTCATTTGTATACAAAAAAGTCGTTAATGTAGTATATAAAAGTTGTTTTCTTGTTTAGTAGAAACAAATAAATGTTAGAACGAAGTCAAGGACTTGCACGATTTATTTTTGTTAAATTATTATATACTTTATTGTTTTTTTATAAGACATAATTGTATTTTTAGCCTTTTTAATTAAATAATGTTTGCACTTAACGCTAATTTGTTTATGGGTATAACACGATGAGACACAAAAATAAGGGAATAACCTAAGTCAAAACAAAGATCAACTTAAATAAAACCTAAAATATATCAAAATACCAACACTAAGCTAAGGTAAACCACTCAACGACTGTACTGTACGAATTTACTTACTTATTTAATTCTTGAAACATGAATAATAAACGAATAAATTAAGGTAAATTATTTTTAATAGGTATAACCTACCTTTAATTTTAAACAAAGTAACCACACTACAAATCAATTAAAATCATGCACACAAACACACACAATCTAAAATCATGCAAATCTGATTTGCACACACAGATTCGTGTATCAACATCAACGAATGAATACTAAATGTGACATCATAATATAACCGCCGAGAAATGAGTTTCACTTTCGAAAACCACTTCCACTCTCTCTTTCTATCATTTCACTATCACACGAGGCCGAATGTTGCTGGCCTTTGTAAACTTGTCGACAATTAAAAAAACGCGCCAATTAAAAGTCAAGAGCTGTCAACTATTTAAATTTAGAATGTTTTTTTTCTCTTCTTCATAAAAATGTCTGGGTTACGATGAAAAACGTGCAAAAAACATTGCATCGTAAACAATCGATTGTTTAGACGTTGTTTTGAAATATGTCAAATGTTAACAAATGAATTTACGCGGGAAACATCTTTATTGTGTTAACATCGGCCGAGTATGGTTCAAAGGAATGAAAGTTTACAATGTACAATGAATTATTTCTCAGCAGCTGAGAACGTCATCGACCTTCCTGGCTCATTTCCAATACATAATCGAATTCCAATTAAAAACAATAATAAGATAATTTTATGCAATTGAAAATCGCCTTTGTGCTAACAAGAAAGAGTTGAACATCCTAAATTTGATTTTATTAGATCTTCGTAGACACTTTTTAATTATTAAAAATTTGCGACAGAATAAATCTGTCTTTCAGGAGTTATAGAATCTACTTAAGCCAGAAATAAATAAGAGAAAAAGTGTTCTTATAACATTTGTATGGTTGTTTAGGCAGCAATCAACACTATCTAGTGACAACTATACTCAACACACCTCTAACTATTATTACCCTTATTACAATAACCTTAAGGTCGAATATCAAAACAATTAAAGTATTTACGGATATGGCGCGACAAGGTGGCGTGATCGTGCGGGGTGCGTTCGTTGATCCAATGACCCGCATTGCAATAAGCAGCCAACAAATCATTTAGATTTCTATGTATATTCAACATAATATTATCTTACTAAAATTATAAGTGCGAATCGATGAATAGATGTACGTTTGATGATATATCCAGAACGGCCTAAGGTCTACTAATTAAGTTTTTTTTTAATTCTGCGCAGACGGAGTCGCGGGCGGTGTAGTTTATTTCATAAACGAAAGAACACACGTTCAATAAGACGGTACAAGGTCTTACATTGGTTATCCTCAATGCTAGTGATAATTAAATCTTATCAGATTTGAGCCAAACACAAGTATGTCACGTTCAATATCGTCTATCTATGAATAATGCTCACGATTCTCCATAGAAAACATGTTTGTTTGTCGTTGTAGTGTGTTGAATCCCAGTTTAAAGTTGTAAAAATAGAAAGAACTTATATGGCAATCGACAGAATTTATTTCAACCAGGATAGTTCTTAACAACCTACTGAGTTTGAGTTACACAAAAAAACCGTTTTTTTTATATTTGTGAGTTCATATACGAGGAGTTAAACAAAGAGTCATATTTCCAAGCAAACCATAAACGTTACATAAAATATCCAAATATATTTCATACTATTATAATATAATAATTACGAAAGTTTAGATGGATGTTTGTTACTTTGTATCTACAAAACAGTTTAACCGATCTCACTGAAATATGACACGGATGTAGAACATATTCTGGAAGAACACATATGCTACTTACTAAGTTATTTTTACAATTCCATGCGAAATCGCGGGCAAAATTGCTTAAATAAAGCCAAGTAACACTATCAATAAATCCATTCGCACCGACTTTACTTTCTTCACTATTTACAATAGACTTTCACATCGCCTTTTGAAGCGAAGCCAAAAAAATGTAACAGTTCGCCGAACTTTTTTTTAACTCAATATTCAATGGAAATCAACTTTTAGAATGTTCAAACGATAATTGACAGAAACTTTGCTTTTCAAACCCTATATAAGCTACTAAACTCTTTTAATATGATATCACTTTTAGAACTTTGAATCGTAATATTGAGAAGCTGTTTTCCAAGCAACATAATTTGAAGTATTAAAAAAAATTCAACGTTCACAATAATTACGATAATTGTGACTTCGTTAATTAGCAGTAGCATAAATAATTTAAATCTATTTTCACTCATAGCAACACACAAGATTCATACGAGAAATACTGACATGCTAGAAAGCAAATTACAGCACAAATTGATTTATTAAACGCGGGAAATGTTAAACATCTTTTGTCTTTGGTGTTCGGAAAATTTTGTAAATGCTTTTAGAAATTTTTATGTGCGTTATTCTAAGAGACTAAATACCTACCTACATTATAACAATAAAATTAGTAAGTCAATAAATGTTATAAAATGGAACAAATTGAAAACGAAATCAACGGAAATCTCCATCAACAATTTCGCTGATCGAAATTTTTCTATTCAAAAATTCTCTTAGTTAGCTATACTAATATAATAAATGCGTTTCTTTAGATGGATGTTTGTTAGGAGGTTTCTCCGGAACGGCTGCATGGATCTTGCTAAAATTCGGCATACATGTAGAACATAGCATGCTATGTAAGAACATATAGGCTACTATTTTCCGCGTTGACGGAGACGCGGGCTATAGCTAGTTTAAAATGAATATATTTTTTTCACGTAACTTTACAACCGCAGCAAATCGACACCGTATGACGTGTAAGTGTATTTTTATTTAAACTATATCGTGGTGCTAAATTAAAATCACCGGGAACCGGGAACAAAGAGGTTCTCGGACAAAGGAAGAACGAATTCGCGCGGCCGATTCACGCGCAGACTAATTTATTCAATTCAGAAAGCGAATAAATGTCTGCTAAACTTGGCAACAATTCGAGTTTTATTTTTTATCTTCACTCAACTAACTACATTTATTTTAGAGACATGGCTGAAGATTTAGCTGAGAAACGGAGACAGATAAGCGAAACCTCTTTGATTTCTTTTTTTTTCTTCATCAAGCTGTCACCAATAAAACGTGTGACACTGTACAGAATACTAATTTTAAAACGGTAACACGCCAAATAGTTAACGCGCCAAATGCTAGACGACATAATGACGTTCGGATTAATCGATACCCTAATAATATTTAACAACAACCTTGACTGCATTCAATTCGAAACTAAACAAGTCAATCACTAACCGTGTGTTTCCACTGCCGATAGCCCTAACAAAAACATATCATGCCTTCAAAACAGTATTAACTATTTTTCAACAATGGAATTGCACGTTTATAAGAAAAAAAAACATGATATTTCGAATATCCTTAAAAGCCAAATACGCAATAAATTTAATTAGCTCTGATTACTCTTAAGCTAATTTTTGTTTAATTAATTGTAAAAAAATTCTAAAAATAAAACTAATCTATTGGTAAGCCATGCTGAAATTCATAATCAGATTAGTTCGCTCCATCAAGTAGAATCGAACTGTATCTACCTCGTTAGGTTATGGTAAATATGTATATGTATGTATCATGTACAGTCACGTTTATTCGCAGTGTCACACTTTAATAGACAATCGTTTAACCCTCACGTACGTCTCGAAATCAAGAGATTGGTGAATAGTGCACCAACGGCATATTAATAGTTCTACACTCGAAAATGTAATTGCTACAGTAAAGTAACCAAGAATAATTTTTAAATTAAATAAACATCGATAGAAATCTGAGTCAAAGCCTTTGTAAAAACAAGGATGGATTTTAAGTTCGAAGCAAATAGCAAGGTCATTTTTCTGTAATTGAAATACCATCAGCATAGGTCATTGTACATTTTATGTAAATGCAAAGATCCAGATGAATTTTTAAACCAAGCTACACAAGACCACTATTCTGTTTAATGAAGACATGACCCAATTTTAGGTACAAAATCCACAGCAATGCGCCTCCCCTACGTGGCGCAATGTTTAAATTATCGTGAGATACTGTCGACATACAAAACAAATTTTTGTCTAGCAAACTGCTATGAGACTTAAAACAATATATAATACCAAAAATAAATTTTATAAAAATTGTAAATATAATAACATTTCTGTTCATAAAACTGTGGGTCTGGAAGATTATTTTAAAAGTTGGTGGACATTGAAACTTTTGACCTAAATTTTTCGTATACTAGAACAAATAAAAATGTTTTTCTTATCAAGTATGTATTAAGTTTCTGTATAATCCTCCATCTGTTGAAGGTAGATAGATATAGCTATGTGTTTTCAATCATTTTGAACAAAATCCTAAATACATCAGGTCGGGAAGCTTGTACAATGTGCAGTGCACAATAGAATTTGAAAAATATACTATTACTAGCGCATTGTCTAGCTAAAGAATGTATCATAAAGTGATAATTTATTATAGCGAATTTATTTACATCTATAATACTAGACACACACTTCTGCAAATGATTGTGGACAAATGACATCTATTGGTTCGAACACTTGCCTAGTAAACAATGATGTTATAACAATATAAGCAACACAATACTGGCAGCAAAATAATCTAAAAAACAAAGCACAACAACAAATCACACATTTGATATACCAGTTCGTTTTTGTTGCCAGAAGATCGTTGGCCACGTTTCCTGCATTCAGCTCGAAGCTGTTCTTTGTTCATTGCTGCAAGCATTTCACAGGTAGTATTCTGCTTTGCTCTTCCATTGTCGGGTAATGAATTCTGTCTCGGTACAGTAAGAGATGAAGCCTGGTTACGGACCCGTCTAGTACTGGCTGCCTTGGTCATTTTTTATGGCTTTGTATTCGTAAACAATTAGATTATGCAGATACAAAACCTTTGTATCATTCTAATATACTTCCTCCGTTATTCTTGCGTTGGGCCTTGCCTACTTGAAGTAAATGTTGAAGCACAAAGTAATACATATATTTTTAGTGTCAAATGTTAGGAATAAAATTGCAGAAAATAAAATAGTTATCAAAACAATTATGAAGACATTACAAACAAAATTTCATATATGTATTATACCTTTATGTAATACGTCTCTATATATAAATAATTAATATTTTGCGAATATTTAAAGCGTAATTGTTTACTTTTCCGAAAAAGTGCGAATAAGTAATAATATCAATTTGTAAGTCCTATTGCTTTTTCAACATTCACAGAATAAAAAGCCACTTTCAGCCCCTAATTAATAAGCGTTTAGGTTTATATAAATCATTCGGGGCAGTCAGCAGAAATTGATGCAATTTCTAACCTAATAAAGTGAAATAATGTTCAAAATTTACTCACATTTAATTTAAGCCCAAGTTGAAATTCGTCTAAATTAACAATTGAATGAATTTTAAACTATCTTTATTTGTAACTTTACTTGTTTTAACATATTTTTGATAACAAAACAAGCAGCAACCACTTCACACAAAATTATGTCTACAACTAAAATTGGTAGATTATGTTTCGAATACGCGAAGAAAAATAAAAAAATTACCAATAGCATTGTGACTAAACAAAATATATAGTTTAAAAACTTTATTTTGATTTTTTTCTATGGTGTAATTAATGCAGATTTTTATTTGTTCTTTGGTTATCAATTTGAAAAGTATTTCAAAGGTATATTATTTTATTCCTGGGAAGAAATTAAGTTCAGAAAAATAAATTTCATCGGTAGAATATACACGACACTGGTAACACACGTAAAAAGCTGACGTGGTTTTGAGCAGTTTTAAAGTTTTTTTTAACATTTTCATAATTAACTTATATTTAGTTATTATATCCTTTTAAATCTAAGCTAAATGTGTAGAAATAGACGGAACAAGGGTAACTCGTCTGTTGTTGGACTTGTGGCAAACGAGGAAAAACCGTTCTAGATTGTTAACTTTTACCAGATATTCATACATAGTTGTAATTGGTACCTGCTTGTTAAGAATTACCAGAGGAAAATAAAAATGAACGAGCTCTTAGTTTGCAGTCTTCAGTCTTACGTCTTATCTAATTGCCATCTTTTCCGTCATGATGAGTTACAATCTGTGCATCAATCTGTTAACTGACAGGTTGTCAGTCGATGTGCGAATATGACTGTCAAATTTTTGCGCTTTGGCGCAAATAATGCAAAAACAAGTTACTGTCAAAATCATAAGTTACCGAACTGTAAAAATTTAAACTTCAAATTAAGTCCAAGTATATTGTATTATCAAGGCACACAATATCTTGAATTACCAATTTTAAAATTTGGATAACACCTGTTTTATTTTGTCATATATTATGAGAAGAACTTGGGCGGGGCGGGATTTTAATTTTGTTTCTCATTAAGTCTAAGACTCTATTATTACAATGAGCTCTAAATAAAGAATGCGCTGTATTTATATGTTAATTAAGAATATGGAGTGATATAGATAGGTAAGTAATTTATAACAAATTTATGTTATTTTATATTATCAAATGTCGCAAGTAATTTTGACTTCGTGTAAGTAAATAAATTTCTAACATGTTCTATCCTGAGAAAATACTAGTCCCATGGCACAAGTTTTTTTTTATATAAAAGACAGCTAGCCGCTGAAGTTCAATTATGTGTTAAGCTTATAGTGGATGACATTAGATATAGAACAAAAAGGTATTTAAAATAAAAATATCCTTCATTAAAATATGCTGATAGCAATTGTAAGTTAATTTATGTCACATTGAAATATAGATTTTAGTAGGAAATTTATCTATTTCAGTTCTGTGTGCTACGCATCTAATAGCCCTATTTTTTTTTTAAATATGTACAGAATATGGATGACAATATAAACAGCTATGTGTCTTTATTGAAACCTAGAGGAATATTAAAAGAATTACTATGTTCTGAGGTAAAACATTGTTTGTTTTTTAGGCATTTTATTGATTTTAATCATTTAAATAAATAATTTTCTATCTAGATCAATTCAGTGTTCTTTTTCTTCTTTCTAAAATTTCATGATTATTATTATATGCAAACTTTAATTGGTTTATATAAAAAAAAGATATTTTACTTCTTTAAAATTACAATACAGAATACATGTATCCGTCACAGCTCTTTATCTTTGAAGAGAACTCCAGGTTTATCTGCAAGAAAAAAATTTAACAAGGAATTATATTACAAACTATGTTCTTATACTTTTTATCATGTGTATCTCTTACATGAAAGAACATCCAAACTTATAAAGTTCTGTTACTATATTTTCAATGTAAAACTTTTGTTTGTTTGATTGAATGATGTAAGCATTTACGTGTAAACATTTCAACATATTCTATTAAATAGATTATAAAACATAAACAAAAAGAAAATAAAGATGTCGGAAAACAAGTCATAACACCAAAACATAATCCAGGTAATTCAGCAATTGATGATCTTGATACCAAAGGAAACAAGAAAGAATAGTTATTTATCATGTGAATATAACAATTTTCACTTCAATGGCTCTCCAGAAGATAATTTATCTGCAAATAGCGATGATACAATTGTTTACAATAATTATGACATTGGAAAACCTGTCAGTTCACTGTTTAATTTTGACAACAAGAATGTTGACATTAACACTATAAATATGAACATGAAGAACTCTTCTGTGTCTCACGACAATGAAGATACAAACATTACATGCATTATAATTGAGGATTCTAGTGAAGATCTTGAAACTGACTCAGAAATGTGTGGAAATGCAAATATATTAAATCCAGTAAATAAACAAAGTGTTGCTGTCAATTTAGAAATTAAAAGAGAAAGGTCTGTGTCATATGATGACATCATAGAAGAACAAAAAATTCCAATTTTGAACACTAACACCATTGACAAACATTCTCATGTCATTGTTCAGCAACCAAATTATAAATTTGTTAAAAGGGACGTTCCGTTTTGTGTTAAATCTAAAACAGGTGCAAAAACTTTATCAAAATTAGGTCTTAAGAATGGTAAAGTATCAGTAAGAGGTGACGGTTTGAAGCAAAAAACTATTAATGATTATTTTTGTGGAAAACTACAAGTGCATACAAAGGAGTCCGGCAAAAAATTCATTAAAACAGTACCATTTATTAATTCAAGATATGCTAAGGATTTAGTGTTTGATGATGTGGAGGATATGAGTAAAAATTCAGGTGTCAATGACACTTTATTGAAATACGATAAATTTAAAGCGGCGATTAAAGTTTCGAGAGAAAATGACATGCAATCGAAGGCAAGATTATGTTCACCGAAAAGAGACAGCGCATCGCTCAGGCAACAGGATCTCAAGGCGTCAAGTTCTGAGGTACCGCGCAGTATATCACCGAAGCTAAGGAATGGCAGCATCAGTTCATTTTCACCGAGAAAGAACTTGGATTCGATACATTTTAGTCTACCTTCAAAAACAAGAAGCAACAAGACTAATACTAATCGGAATATACCATTTTACAAAATTGTTGCAGGTATTTCAAATTATACTAAATAAGTTTCAATGATTTTAATTCCCAAAGCATAAGTTCATTGTAGCTATGTATCTAAATGTCAGATATGTATTTTATTTGGGAATCCCCGAACTCTGCGATAGTGGCGCCAAAGATTACTTTATAATTATAAATTACGTTTTGTCGGAAGTCGTTGAGCAAGTAACCAAATTTGCGTTATTTTCAGGAACACATTTTGCCGTAGACGCTTTTTCGTACGGTGACATACCAAATGTTAATATTTATTTTCTTACTCATTTTCATTCGGACCATTACACGGGATTAAAAAGGACTTTTAATAAAACATTGTACTGTTCAAAAATTACAGGCAAGTTTTTGAAATAAGTAGTTTTGTTATAAGGTCAAAATTTTATCGATGTTGGTTCCAAACTTAACGAGCCTTTAGGGAATTTTTATTTCAATTGAAACTATTTTATTTTTAGCGGATCTTTGTGTTGCCCGATTAGGAGTGAATCCGAAGCATTTACAAATATTAAATACTGATGATACTGTCAAAATTGAAGGTATTGATGTGACTGCTGTTGATGCTAACCAGTAAGTTAAATTCGTACATTAAAAAAACAATTTCCTTGGCAAATCGCTTCATATTACTAGTATTATAAATGTGAATGTTTGGATGGAAGGATGTTTATTACAAGGTATTTAGAGCTGCATGGATCTCGGTGAAATTTGGCATAGATTTAGAATTTAGTCTGGAAGAACTCATAGACTACTACTTAAGTTTGTTTTTATTTAGCGCGGACGAAGTCACGGGCGACTGCTAGTAGGTTATATTTCGGAGGCGAACAATACTCGAGATTGAGTGAAGAGACTTTTAATAAGCTAAGGCATGCAATTTTTCGACCACATCACCACTTAACACAAGGGATCATGGTCTAGAGTCTAGGTCTATTCAATATTTTTACTCAGGTCAAAGTTGTAACGAAATCTTTTCATTGCGTCTATGTCTTAGATTAGCAAGGACCTATGAGAGAATTAAGGCTTAAATTTCAGTTGCCCCGGTGCTATAATGTTGGTATTTACGTTACCAAACGGGAAGAATTTACTTCACACGGGCGACTTCCGAGCATCGCCGTACATGGAATCTTATCCGGTTTTTTGGAATAAAGATATGCACACCATATATTTGGATACCACGTATGAACAATTTTTTCTTTATAAAAATCTAATAATACCAATCTCAGTCGTTTAATGTTTACTTTTACAGTCCCTTAGTGTAGATTTCTAGTAAATCAACCCCCTAAGTCTCTCTCTCTCTCTCCATCCAGACCCTGATTGCTGCAGTTAATCTAAAATCAATTTACAGCCTATCGTGTTTTCAAGGTCGATCAATTTTAAAGTTTAAAAAGTACCCTTAAATATGTTTAGTAAGTTTTTTTCTTCATTACACAGATACTGTAATCCTCGATATGATTTCCCAACGCAAGACCAAAGTTTGGAGATGGCATTAAATTTACTAAGAGATAAGAAAACAAAATTAGAAGAAGCTGGAAAGAAATTCTCGTCTGTTTTGATAGTCTGTGGGGCTTATACTATAGGTATTTACATTACTTAATACCTACCACACAAAAGCTATTTATATTAAGTTATCATTGAAAATCTGGCCTCAATAATCTATTGCAGTATTGTCATCAAGAAGTCATAATATTTGTCACCTATATAACTCACCCAGTAGTACGTCGATGCGTCAAACACGGCGACAACGTCCCAATTGTGTTTTTGCTAATAAATCCGTCTCGCTCTTTCTCTCACTTCGTCGTATATCGCTATCTCCGTCCTGTGTAGGCAAGGAGAAGTTCTTCCTGGGCATAGCGCGGCGTGTGGGCTGCCTGGTGTGGGCGTGTCCGGAGAAAGATCGCGTGCTTCAGGTGGTGGAGGGTCAGAGCTTCGGCCGCAGTGCGCCACACACCTGCCAGCTGCACGTCGTGCCCATGCGCGAACTTACACACGAGGTCATATACACAATGATGTCGTCATCCATCACAGGCGTCGCCAAGGGAGAGAGGGCATGTGAAGCCTCCCCCCCCCATAGATAATCGAAAAAATATTAATTAAATAAACTTTTCAATTCCTATAGTATCACATAGTTAACTCAAAAACTACTTGTCAGTTTAATGATTACCTTTGAAATAAAAAAAGTTTTTTCCTAGCCTTCCTCCTAGATGATCGGCTGGTGGCGCTTTTATTATCCATATTATCAAAAATCATGGATAACGCGTCTTATTAAAATTCTAATGATGAGACCTGGTATATGACAATTCAGAGTTTTGCAACAAGATTTTGTATGCAGAAGCTGCGAGCTCACCTGGACAGCTTGCAGGGCGCGTTTAGTGAGGTGGTAGCTTTCAAGCCCAGCGGCTGGGAGAATGACAAGGCCACTGCCGTCACCAGGGATTCGGTCACTATACATGGTAACAACGCAGAACCGGATTCTAATGAAAACTAAACCATAGCCAAACTAAAGTTTTTTAGTAAGAAACCAGATTCTTACCACTTATAAGCTTGAGTTCCGGATATTTCAGCACAGTTTCATACTCCATGGTCATTTGACTGGTGACCATTAGGCCTAATTTTAGTCCTGTTTCCCACACTTTTTACAAGGAAAGGATGGCAAATGGCACAAACTAGGAGAATTAGTCCTTTTTTTGTGCGTCTTCTTTGGATTAAATTTAGGCAACGTATCTGCAATTGTGGGTGTCTATGGGTAGTGGTCGCTTCGTTATTTCAGCGCATTCATGTGGCCGCTTGTTTGTTCACAACCTAGAGATATAAAAACACACTTTGTGTACATGAATAATCTCATTACTAACTCTTTCAATGTCCTTTTTGCAGGCATCCCTTATAGCGAGCATTCGAGTTTCTCGGAGCTGATTCGTTTCGTCAAATTCCTGAAGCCGAAGCAAGTTGTTCCCACAGTCGATATATCGGGAGGTGTTAAAACTGTTCAGGTACACATAAATGCGAATGTATGGATAGATGGATGTGAGAAGGTATCTCTAGAACTCGCTGAAATTTGTTATAGATGTAGACCATAGTCTGGAAGAACCCATAGGCTGCTTAGTTTTTTTTAATCCAGCGTGATTAGTATTACATAATTAGCAAATGTGTATGGTTTTGTTATAATTTCTTATTTCTATTAAATTCATCAACATCAGTTCACTGAGGGGCTCGGAGCCTACCCAAAGTGATGTGACTAGGCCATAGTTAACGCTGGCCCAGTGCGGGTTGACTTCACACATATCTTTGAATTTCTCAGATATTTGAAGGTTGCATCACAATGTTTTCCTTTACTGTAAGAACGTCAGATAAATGTACATATGTAAATTGAAAAACACATTGGTGTATGGTTTTATTCGAACCGAGGATCTGCAGATTGCAAGTGCTTAACCCTTGAGCCACTACATTCTGTATAAAATATGAATACGGTATATTGCAGCAATTCTTCCCGTGCCCGCTGGTGTACAAGGAGGACTTGAAGTGCCAGAGCCGGCTGACGGACTACTTCGGCGTGCAGAGTCGCCAGCGCGTCCAGCCCGTCTAGATATACAGGTCTGTGGCTTCCCACTGCCCAACACAAAAACATATCTTCGTCTCCATTTACTCAAAGGAAATGAGAGGGATGGAATTAGGTTTTTGAACAAGAATTTCGGCAATGGAAATCTACGATAAGGCTGAATTTTCCGTGTTGTAGTTTTATCTGTATTCAAAAAATAACCTTAAAGCAAGTTTCTAATATAAGTTTTAAGTTAGTACAAATTTCATATCTACTTAGCATATTGACAGTTTTTTGTCTAATTAACTGCCTAGATACTAATCGAATTAAACGATTTTTACGAGTGAGGTGTCATTTGTCTTATTGCCCGGAGTGTCATATTGCATCGGAACAAAAGACAATGGAAGTAATAAAATTCAAAATTAGTGAAAAAAAAATCTATTACAGTTGATGTTGGTTTGGTGGACAGATACAAATGTAATTTGGACACAAGGTAACCCCGGCGGCGGGTGAAGTGGGCAACAAGTGTATGCTGTCCAGTGAATGTAGGTAAGTCACACTTTTATACTACTTATCGTGGATTTCTGAGACGGAAATTCCAGTTTAAAATATATTATTTTCAGTTGGTCTCTGAAACCCGTAAGGAAAATTTATTAGTACATATTTTGTTGATTTATTTTGATGTAAAGGGCCTAATTGATTTAATATAAGGTTAGCTTCACCCTATCACATTTAGGAGGTAAGCAGAAATGACTTACCGACAAGTATGAATAATTTTTTTTTAATTGTTCCAGGATACATAAACATTGTAAGATGACATTTTTTTCGTCTGTGATGACCTTTTGATAATTTATTTATTTTAACTAATTAATTTATGAAATGTTTTGTTTTTAAAATACTATAAAATTATTTGATAACCTGGAGAGAGTTTTGTTTATTACCAAGCGACATTTTTTTATTTATTTTTTTGGTAATCTAGTACAATTTATTGTTTGTGGATTCCTTCATACTAGCTGCCCGCGACTCCGTATGCGCGGCGTTAAAAAACACTTAATGATTAGCCCATGTGTTCTTCCAGACTATATTCCACATCTGTGCCAAATTTCATCATGATCCGTTGAGCCGTTCCGAAGATATCTCCAAACAAATATCCATACATCTAAACATTCGCATTTATATTATTAGTAAGATAAAACCATAATCAGTTTAATAATTTATTACATGCGTGATCAAAATATTTTGGGAATACAAATAATAAGAGATGTACTAAATTTTATAACTAAAATGACTATAGCTAAGAACAATGGAACAATAAACACAGTTAAAGCAAAGTTCATCCTAAAAGTATCCTGAATATAAAACAGTAACAACATAACAAAAATATCTTCAACAAATGTCAATTTTGACAACCCTAGGACATTCTTGTTAAGTATATTTTGTGACAACCCTCATGGAACAACTTGGTTTTTTGTAATAGCTGGTGAAATCTCATTTTGTTAGAGGCCCAGCTATTCATTTTGTGACAATCCTAACTTGTATTTTATAACTAGCCTCGATAGCCTGTTAAATTTATAATGTCACTTTGCTATCCCTGTTTAATTAAAAGAGAATGAGAGGGATGGCAATAATGTCGGTGTAACACATGTGTTATTCACTATTGTCAGTATTTTTAACTAACCTCTTTAGGAAGTTGCCTACAATTTTGTACACTAGGGTTGTCAAAATATAAGTGTTGTGTGACTACCCTCTTAAGGAAGTTGTGTACAGTTTTAACGCTAGGGTTGTCAACACAAGACAGTATTTTGCGACTACCACCTTACATAGTAGGGCTGTCAAAAATATTAAAACACGATACTGGGTGTTTCTAGTGGATTATCGCAGTTTTCGCTACCCCTACAGGCCAGCATGCGGGCTAACGTCAGCTTATACCAGTGCCGTACAGAGGGCAGCACTCGTTGCGCTATGTTCGTCAACTCGTACGGATCCGTGAACAGATCGTACATCTCTGTAAAACTCTGAAACAAAAAAAAACTTGGAATAGATGAAATTAACTTGGCAAGGGCATTGCTGCACCCCCAGACCTGAAATTTCAATTTAATTATGTAAGAATTAAGTTATGACGATATCTCTTTTTATATCTCTACTTAAATAAATAAATAAATATAAAACCTTTTATTATGAATGTAGGGTAATACTAAAAAAGAGAACCTGATTATCGGCAAAGAGACAGTACTTCATGTTGATCCTCTTGGCGATGTGACGCAGACAACCGAACGTATTGTTCCTCGCGTCCTGGCACTTGCAAGCGTACTCAGGATAACATTGCTGGAAATAATAACATTTCTTATTACTTTCGCTGCCGGACTCGGATTTGTTAAGTGTAATATACTGAAATAAATATAGGTTCAGATTGAGACCTTTGGTGACCAATAAAATCTAAATGCGAAGTAAGAAACTGATTCAAACAATGAACATATAGCCTACACTGCTGGGTCTAAAGACTTGAAATTATCGCCAACTTTGTCATATAAAGGCAAACA
>NW_013530970.1:3608804-3676184 GCF_000836235.2 Papilio xuthus | reverse complement strand
GATGATTATATCGTGTTAATGTTATCCATACCCATATGATATCCATTATCCGAGGTGTATATGACGTATGTGTGCTCGAGCAGAGAGTTGGTGTCAAGAGCCTCGATGACGTCAGAGACGAGCTCGTCAACGCTCAGCAACGCCTCCCACCGCGAACGGTAAACGCGGTCCAGCTCCGACAACATGTTGTCTGGTAGTGGAGACGGCGGCATTGACAGCAGCCAGTGGCGGTCCTGTTAATTTACATACCCTAAAGGAACAGTCAAATATCCGTATTTCCGATTGTTTCGTTCTGTAAATGTGCCGGAGGTACCAAAACCGATGCCTATTTTGTTCACCATTTACCATCCACAAATTGTGAAACCGCATTAAACGGAAACGAAATAAGAATTGAACTAGTTTTTATATTTTAAAAATGTTTTTAATCTAAGGAAAGCTGGTTGGTAGAAGATCATACCTTGGTAGCTATATTAAAGTTAGGCGCGCGGTGTGCGGTGACATTGGCGAAGACGCCTTTGTGTCTGGGCGCGGGGGTGAAGGGCTGGTGCGGTGCGGGCGGGGCCAACACCATCATAAACGGTTCCGATCCCGTCTGGTTCTCGATGTAGCTGATACTCAGATCTCTCTGATTACACAAAGCAAAAATAGTCTCAATTTATACACACATTTTACGCTTAAAACACGCAAATTCCGTAGTATTTTTAACAAAATTAGCGGTTGTCAAATATTTTTTTTCTGCTACGAGAAAATGATGGTGCGGATATTACCGAGCTCCTGAATAATCAAAGAGTAACCACTTCGAGTTTTATGCTTCCTAAATTACAATCAAGAAAGATTACTAGGAACCAAAATTAGCTAGTTTAATTTAACTCTTGAAGGAAATAATCCGGCTCGAAGGACCATATGTTTTAGCGTGTGGACTGTATGTAATATAAAAGATAATAGGTACAAAATATATGACAACGATGTTTAGAATCGCAACCATAGGACGTGGTGTAAGCACAAAGCATTGATACTTACAATAATATCTGTGAGGTAGAGATCTGTGGAGTGCGTTGGTACACCGTTGTTAGATATTGTATAGTTGTAATAAACAGAGTTGCCAACCAGACCGTGCCATTCTGACCACCCAGGCGGGATTTGTTCAGGTCCGCCCGCCGCTTTTACCCCGTACTGTAAATAAACAATTGAAAAAAATCTGACTGACACTGTGAATACAAATAGATTGACATCTCGCTCTTATAATCCTTCCAGACGTTTGGTAGATCATTATGGAAGAGACATGAAAAAGCCATCTTGTTAATTGGACCATAATAAAACACACTTGAAGCAAATTTCTAACCATATCATGTAGTCTCTAGCATACTAACATTCACAAAATTTTAGGTTTTTTTTTTCACAGATTTATGACAATCTTACCTCATTCAAGTACTTTCCGGCATAAAATGTCTTGTACCCTGCATCGTAAAGCGTGGTAGCGAACGTTCTAGACTCAATATTCTTCCAGATACGTCCGTAGCAGCCGCCACTGATGCTATTGTTGACTGTGAGATGGTTGTGTACGTACATGCCTGTTAGAAAGCTCGCTCGGCTTGGGCAGCAGATCGGCGATGTTACGTACTAAGATCGTATTAATACATTATGAAAGCCATTTACCATAGGTTTCTGAGACAAAATCTCTGTATAAAACATATCGTTGACAAAACTGATATAACATGGTTTAAACGGGGATTTTGATCTCGGAAACCTAGATTAAGAAATCTTTAAAATGGTTATGACAAGTCTGCCATAAAATATATTATCTTTTAATGCAATAAAGTTTTTTCTATATATAATGAATAAAAACATAATATAAATCATTTTAATGTGCGGCCTTGGCTTTAAAATTAATTGTGCGGCCTTGGCTTTAAAATTAATTACTATTGATTGATTGTTTAAATTATTCTTTTAAAATACTTTAATGGAAGTTTCGTTTATAAATTTAAGAAATATATGTACTTGAAGTTGTTTGAAACAAAAATAAATTAAGAAAAATTCTTCATGGATTATTATCTTTATCATCTGTCTCATAACATATACTCAATGTTGATAAAATTTATCAGTACAACAAAATTATTAAATTGATAATTTTTAATGTTGCCTTGAACTTAATGACAAAACTTAAAAGTTTAACTTACAGCATTTTTAAACGTGACTCCTTTATCACCGATGAACCGTTGTACATTCTTCATTGGATTCTGAAAAGATATAAATAAAACAACAGAATTTCTTTGAACACAATTTTATTTGCTTAATAAATATCTAGATCTACTAACCATTCCACCGAGAGTTGAATCCTGATCATCGGTAAGGATGATAAGAAAATTAGGTCGCGACGCATCTTCGCAAACTACACTTGAAATAACTAACATAAACAGATATTTAATCATTTTTATATTTTCTTAATTATTTATAATTTAAAATAAGTAAAATATATTTATTGTGGCACTGCAGGCATCACTTCTAAGCCTGTACACTCGCTTGCAATCACAACACCCACTGTGAAGAAACCTACGCTCTTCACAACTGACCTGAAAGATAAGAATTATATAAATAAATAAAAAAAAACACATATCAGTTACAAGTGTTGGCATTTCATTAAAGTACGATAAAACTTAATCGCTAATACACACAAGTACAATTCACAGATGCTTAAACAATTCAACTTCAGAAAAAGACAAAATTTTTGAAGCAGCAATATTTCTGTTTGTATGGAGATTCAAACAGAACAGAAATTAAGACTGAACTGCAACTACTGTAATGTCATGTTAGAAACATTGTATGCATATTTTTCTTAACAATATGAAGCGTAATAAATGTTTAATTTCACACTATTGTGCTTCGAACAATGGAAGTGAGATAATGTTCTGAATTATACTAATGTACAATGTATGCAGTCATATTTTTGTAATCATAGATAGGACTTACAGTTTTCCTGCTAAAGAAGAAAGAAATAAAACATAACTGAAATATTTTTTCTCGTTTGATTTAAATCAAAACAGACTTTGAAACATTAGATGATTTACTACATCATTTGTTCATTTTTAAAATTTATAATTTAGCTAGCGCGTACCATCTTTCGACCAAATCTCCACTTCTCATCATGGTCAAGCGCTAGCTTATAAAACGTAAAAAAAAATGAAGAGGGTAGACATAAATAATAGCAGAGAAAATATTAACATGACACAAAATTGTGCGTGAGTTTAAAAAAATGGAATTATAGGAAGAAATGATGATATTTTGCCAGGTGATAAACCTACTTCAGTTCAAAAGTAGAAATAATGCATCAATTGCTTCTTTGAAGAAAAAATGAAGAATTTACATTATAAACAATATCACACATCAAAATCAATTAACCTAAAGCAAATTTATCTTACAATGTCGCCGCATCTACTATTGAAGCGTAATTGCGAAGAAATAATATGCATACATTGTTAGTTGGTTGACAATGGGTGTTTTATAAATAACATTATATGAATAGAAATAATACTTATTCCTTGGTGTATACGTATGATTTAGAAATTAATAATGTACGCTTACATGCATTTATTTTTAAAATAAGATAATTTGTCCTAATTATGTTTTGGAATAATCACATTTCCAATAGGTTATAATAACTCACCATTTGAAAGGGTCATAATAAAAGTCTTTTAAGAAGGCGACGACACCAGTTTTGCCCATTATTTTTACTGGAACAATTGATTTAATATTTCAAATAACAGTTCTTGAATTTATGCAATAAAATTCAATGATTTAAATTTAAATTAGCCACAACGAAAATACAAGGCTATTCAAGGAAACTGAACAGGACACATGACAGCAGATAAAAGTCAGCCACAGACTTACTGTATCTATGGTAGCATTTTATTCTGTCTTGGCTTTGTTGTTGTTGACTTTATGCTCTTTGACGTTTGCACTGACGGTTTTGTGACGTCTTGTTTTAAAAAACCGTTTTTGAAAATCGAAAATATTTAGCTATGTTAAAATTTAAAGATTATTTTCTTCGTACCTAATTTTAACTATGGAAGAAAATGTCACTGATAATGATAATGAAGTGTTTGTAAACGCCACAATTGATGGAGATTCTCGGTCGGCGGTTAATTCACTTATTTTGGATTACTATCAAAAGTTTGGCAAGAAACGTGATTTAGAACAGTTTTTTTCATTGTCGACTGCTGATAACGATATTCGTGACCCGTCTAGTTTATTTTGGAGGAAGATGAAAATGCAGTCAGATTCCTCTGACTCTGGTGAAGGTAAAGCTGGAACATCTACAGAGTTGTGTAGGATATCAATCAAATGTTCTGTCCCAGAACACTCAAGTTCTCCGGTAAGTATATATTTCACTTGACATTTCTCTCATATATGAAACTTACTGATATTATATTTCTCAAACAAATCATATAAGTAGCTAGTTATTTTGAATTTCTCATTCATTTATATCTAGTTGTTGATTGTTATGTTTTGTCATTTTTCAGGATGATACTCCAAAGTCAAAAGATGATTCTACATCACCTCCTATAATCATTGAAGAAGCCACATCTCCATTACAGACAGACCACCACTCACCACCTCACTCAGATAATGAATCGGTCAAATCTGATGATAACAACTCTCAAAAATGTAAAGCATATTTTGTACATAGTAACTTAACATATTTATTGTAAACTCGCCCTTTGAATTCATTGAAATCTTACTAATATTATAAATACAAATGTTTAGATGGATGGATGGATGGATGTTTGTTGCAAGATATGTTTAGAATGACTGCATGGTTCTCAGTGAAATTTGGCAAAGATGTAGAACGATGTATGGAAGAACATATAGGCTACTGGTTAAGGTTTAATTCCGCACAGACTGAGTCAAGGGTGAAAGCTAGTGTGGATAAAACTTGTGTAAATTAGATTAATAGTGAATCTACATGTGTTAAAATTCTTAACTTCACTTACAATTACTTCAGACCACAATTTCGAGTTTGTAGTAAAATCTGTTTAACTTCACTAGAGTTTTATTTAATGTGTTACAAATTTTTTACAGCAATTGATCCACAATTAGAAACCTCTGTTAACAAACCATTCTCACCAACTAGTAGTATAACATCACAACGTAAGCTAGAATGGGATTCTTTAGGTGACGTTGGGTATGGCAATGAGAGTGACAGGAAGACATCTGGATCTGGACTTAGCACATTAGAGAGACTGGCACTACATCAACAATACTCTAATAATGATCCTATGAATGATACAAAATATGGTCTGCCAACATCACAATCAACACCACTAGAGTCTAATATACCACATAAAAGTAAAAAAGGAAATGTAAAAAAAACTACGAAAATATATAAAAAAGATGTTGATTTCGTAGAAGTAAAAGTTCCTAATACATCTGAAAGCACAGGATCAATTAATGTTAATTTGACAAAGCATATTTCTTTTAATGTTGACAAAGATGGTGATGTAACAGTTCAAACATCAAAAGATAATGATTTGCCTGAAAAAATTTCAGTGGTCACCGAAATGACTCCTCAAGTGAGAATAGATAAAGAAATACAAACAACTTTGCCACATAATAGCACTAAAAAAACAATAAGTTTGTCTGAGAACCAACAAAATGAGCATATAAATGCACGTAGGTTACCAATATTACTCAGTTTAAACACATTAAGAAAAAAGAAAAGAAGAAAGAAACTTACAATATATAGAAAAAAAATTAACAATAGAAGCAAGAAAAAGAGTAATTCATCCAATTTACATGAGAAAAATGGGGAACAAATATCTGCAGCTGAAAGCTTTGAATATATGCCTGGTCATATATATAATCAAAATCAAGTAAATAACAGCAATAAAAATTCAAATAGCGTCGGGAATAAATCAAGTCTCGAATCAAGTGTTGGCTTTACAACTGACTCCAGTAAGACATCGAAAAATTCATTCACAAGAGATTTAGAAAAAAGTATAAATCTACTCAAAGAGGCTTTACAATCAAAATATAACAATACAAATATAAAAGAAAAATTAATCAAAGAAGTAGTACAAAGATTAATAAAATCTCAATACAGTGATGATGACAGTGGTACAGTTTTTCTATCAGGTTTGAGTTTCAATAGTAAACATTTGGGTCTTCAAAAAAGAAGTAATAATACCACAAGTAGCACATCAGACGGTAATGAAATTGATGGTAAACATTTAAAGAAGCCAAAAAAATCTATTTTACGAGTCGACAAATTTAACCCTAGCGGTATGGCATCTACATCACAAAGTACTCCTAATTTATGTACTTTAACGCAAACTGAAAAATCTATTAATGTTATTAAAACACCGACATTTTCCAACACAGATTCAGAACTTTCTAGTAGAGAAAGAAATTCAACTGATACTATTCCAAAGATGTCTTCTGAAGATTTATATAACAAATATTTAGATGCATTAAAAAGAGAACAGGTACATAAAAAACTTCTTAAGAACAAAGAAACACTTTTGAAGAAAAAATTGGTCTGTTCTGATACATGTATCAAAGCAATGTCTGAGCCACATGAAAAATCTTACGATAGATTATATAAATTGGTTAAAGATTTAGCTCAAAATAATGTAGGTGATGGTTCAGGAGATGCAACTAAAATTGATATCGGTTCCAATTCTGTTGATCAAAAAAATAATATTAAATCACAAAGAAATCATTCTGTTTTTACTCTTTCATCGGGTAAAACAGTTCGACAGTCGAAGCATGTTAAAAAATATCAGAGAGATATTAGAGATGCTCCAGAGGCTGGTTGCAGTAGAATAAATAATAATAATTGTTGTAACTCACAACATTTTCACAATACTAACTGTGGATGTAAAAAATATGAAAATGAGAAAATTTCAGATAGGGATACCTATTATGGGAGCCATAAAGATGACAAAAATAACTTAACTTCAACTAAACAATCAACAAGATCAACAGACACTGTAGTAACACAAAATAAGGCAGATGTACAATACGTTTGTTTATGTGCCAAAGAAGCAATGGATACTCAAGATGTACCTGATAAGTTGCTTATTTATAAGTGCTCAAGATTAGGTGGTCCACAGAAATTGGGTTTAGATGTATTGTCTAAAGCATCAAGTTCTGTAGGCATACAATGCTCAACTGATTGTGTTTGTCCTAAAAAACTTAAAAATACAACTACGACCACAAATTCTTTAGACCAAAGTAATAATAATACAGGATTACATATAATACAGAGTTCCACTACTGTGATCAACTCTGCAAGGAAAGCATCAAATTCCTCTCAGACTTATAGTAACATAGATGTACTCTTACGATCTCAGTTTAGTGATACCACCAATACTTGTACTGAAAAACGTGCCTCTGAATATATGAAACATAAAAATTTACCACCATACAAACAAGGAGGACATAAAAATGCAAAATTATTACCAATCACACGAGCAACACAAACAGAAATTAGCATCGATCCAAAGATATCGGATCCCACATTATCTGATGTTCGTTTTATGAGCGATTTTGAATTTGTTAAAGTAGATAAACAAGAAAGAGGTGGAAGTGAAACAAAGAGTATTCCAAAAACATTCTGCTATACTAAGCATATTGAAAATGATGAGGAAACTTTTCATAGTATTTATGGAAGTCAAACAGAAACAATGGATGATCGTAACGAAATGGGTACTGTGAAAAGTTCCGAGGATATCTATACAAATACGGAAAGAAATCATGATTGTGATAAACCTAATTTGGGAGACACTAAATATAATGAAGATAAATTTTCTATTCCTATTAAAGGAACAAATATGACCTTAGTAGTTAGTCTAGGCGCGAATACACCAAATATCGATAGAACAAATATAGGCACAAAAGAAAATTCTCTAAATAATAATCAAAACAAAATTTCAACTAAGAAAACTTCAATGGAGGAAGATTCGAGAGGTGTGCAGTGCACCAGTACTGATATTTTCACACAAATGAGTAATGAAACTCAATGTTTTAAAGAAAGAGACATGTGTTTACGCAATCAACCTAATCCTAGTACATGTGCTAATGATATTAAAAAACTTACATATGACAAAGTATGTCCAGTAAACAAATGTGTCAACGAAAATAGCACAAAGTATAGTACATATCCAACAAAATCACAAAACGTAAAAAAACCTTTTGTTAGAGCAAACACAGATACTCATTCTATACAAAGCTTTGTTACAAATATTCAAATGAATAAAAAAGTAGATGTTGAAACACAAAAAGACCTTAGTTGTGATGTGCAACAAAAAACCACTACTGGATTTGTGAAACCTAAAACATCAAATGAGAATGTTGCATATAAAAGTTGTAAATCAAATTTAGTATCTGAGCAAAATTTCACAAAAAAGTCAAGCAATGAAAGCAAATCTGACGTAGAACATGGAGCATCTAAGGATCCCATATTAAATATGATCCAAGACATAACAAAACGTTATACAAAAAAAGATATGGAAAAGGGCAAAAGGAAAAAGTGTTTCAAGGAAATAATAACAGTATTAAATTACTTGCTAGATACTGACGAAAGTAGCTCAGTTGACCCAAAAAAGAGTTGTTTATCAAGTTCCAATACTGACGGCGCTTCAACTGTAGACCAAATGCAGCGGCAAAACGACTCTGAATTTACGATTAAAAAATCTTATGTCGACAAAGGAGTACAAATGTCTATAAAGAAAAATAAAAAAGAAAAATCATGTACAGAATCATCAGACTTTCCCACGTCCAGTGAGATGCCTACAACTTCAACAGATTCTGCAGCTTGTAAAGTATTACACAAAATTAAAAAGGAATGCGAGAGATATCATCATAAACGGTGCAGCTCACACAGCACACAAAAGAAACGTGACGAGTACAGCAGTACTACGGTTAATTGTGAAAATTGTAATAGAGAACATTACTGTTCATGCCGATCCAAATGTAAATCCCATAAACCTAGATCGAGCGTTGATAAAGTAAAAAAGAAGGCTGTAGCTTACAATTTAATAATACAAACATCTGATAGTGTTGCCAGTGAAGAAACTATGTGTGATGAGGGTTGCCGAACTATAAAAAATGTTATTGTTAAAGTACCTTCAAAATTCAAAGGTTCTAATGCACCTTTCCAAGAAGTCGCTTCGAAGATTGAAAAGAATTTGCCACAGTGCAGTCGATTTGAAAACAAGATACATCGATCTAAGAGTTTGCCAATTGACAGTGAGATGTCTAGTGAAGACTTTAGCAAAAAAATGCGAACTTGCACAGTAAGAGATTATTTGGAAATGAATCGACCAGATTTCATAGACAAAACTACAAGGCGACAAGATTGCTTGAAGATAATTAATCAAACAAGGTAAAGAAATAGTTTTTTTTTTATAACAGAAGGGGGCAAACGAGCAGCGGGAACACTACGGTGTTCAACGACGCCCATGGACATCAGCAATACCAGAAGAACCGCAGATGCGTTGCCGGCCTTTGAGGTGGTGATAGGCTCGCTTCTTGAAGGACCCTAAGTCGTATTCTTTTCCAGTTTCGAATTATAAAAAAATAGCATAGACTTACTGCTTTTATAAACTTTTATTTATTTATTTATAGTGTATCAGGACAGATAAAATTTTAGAAAGGATATTACGATGTTTTTATACTCACCAATTTCTCTTACTTCAGACCTGGCGATAAATGTGGCCCTCAAGGCTTGAAAATGATTGTAGTTCATGCCCCAAAATGTACTCGTACAAATTGTATGGAACCTTGTCATGTATATTGCTCAGGTATTGCTTTATTTAAACTTTTTGTTCATCGTAATTTTTTAAATTTTATATTATAGCCCCATAAAGTATATTTAACTAAGTATGTAATTGTAAAATACTAAATTATAAAAAGTTATTTTTGGTTTCGGATCTGTAGTATCCTTTTTTCATATTATAGGTAATGTAGTATAGCCATTGTTTGAATGAAACTTACTGTGAAACTAGATAATATGTTCTAGGTATGCCACTAAGTTGTAACCAGTGTCCTAATTCTTTTATGCAATCGCTTCACAATGATGTAACAGGAATTGGTGAGTGAAATATTAGATTGTCTATGGACGTGTAATAAACAGCACCACTCTTGACCATAGACTTTTTTTTTATATTTAGGTCAAATGAACGTTCTGCCAGCCGCAAACTGCTGTCACAGCAATTGGAACGGCAACAAACAATAAGTGCTCTGAGTGGTGACGACTTACAACATTTTGCAAGGCAACTGAGCAGCCAACTTCGGCGCAAGAATGGTAATTGTCTAATACCACGGTCACTTATAGTGGTTTATAGGACTTTAAGTGTCCCTTAGCGTAGATTTACTATCACAATAATCGATTAATTGCGGTAAATGAATTTAAGTCATTTCATTATTTGAATGGGTAGAAAAATAATAGATTTAAGTATAATACTTAGAAACGTTTATTAAATAAACTAAGAATCAATTTTTTTTTTCAAGTTGCTCCAAAATTTATCAATGAACGTGAAATGAAAAAGCATTCCGAGAAAATTTACAAGTCTTTACCTGAAGTTGTACAAAAGAAAGAAGATTTAAAGAAGGATAATAATAAAAAGACAAATTTATTGATGGCGAATATTTTTAAAAAGGTAATAAGTCATCCAAGTAGTTGGTTTTTTAACCCTTTTAGTGCCATGGAACGCCGTCACGCTGCTATCATTAGTTCCGAAAAATGCCATCGTCGCGACAGCGCCCCTTTCGACAGTTCACTTCTAAAGAGAACGTTGAAAAAATTATGAATATTGAAGTATGTAACGGAAATGGTTAACATTTCTCTTGTTCATATAAATTATCTATAAAAATGCACTTTTTGACTGACATTTATCGCATACAGTAGTAAAATATATATGGCACTAAAAGGGTTGAAGGTTCGCAATACTAATACATATTATTTTCGTTTCAGAACCTTCAAAAAAAGGTGCTCAGAGGATCTATTAATCTCTCAAATTATAGCACAGTTGTTAAAATATGACAAAGTAGTAAAAGTATTATAATAATAAAACGACATGACACATGTGTTCATTGAATTAATTTTGTACTGTTTTTTAATGTATTGTTAAACGTTGTTCTTTTGACAAAATAAATGAAAATCAATTGCTCACAATTTTTATTACCTACTGTTCATGTGCATAAAAATAAACGATGCCAAACTAAGAAATACTAGTAATAAGATATATTTAGCGTTATTATTCATAAAGAAATATCTAAATAAATGCAATAGTACGGTGAACAAAAATAAATTTAGTTTGTGATCCTTCGAGTCGGATATCATTCGTTCGAATGCGGTTAACGCTTATTACTTTTAGTATTAACTGTTCCTGCTGCATTAATGTACTAAAACGATATCGTTATTTCTATTTTAAATATAGGAATATCTTTTCATACATCTGTTTCGGCAATGGAAACTATTATACATTACTATTATATATTATTCTTTGTCCATAGTAAGGACCAATTCCTTTAGTTTTCTTCTGTGAATTTTCGTATTTGCCGTCATTGGTATTTCGTTGAGGAATATCACACCGCCTCGTAATTGTTTAGTATCGGTTAAGTTATCTGAAAATAAATATATTATCAGACTTAAAGTACATTATTCTAACAAATTTTGGTACAGTGGGTCAGCACGAATGTTTGTGACAAGCGTCTGTATCATCATCGTCATTTATGTTATAACTAGTTGTCGCGCGCGACTGCGTCCGCGCGTAATTAAAAAAACTTAATGTACTATGTTGTAGCCCAGACTATGTTCTACATCTGCGCCAAATTTTATCAAGATCTATTGAGCCGTTCCAAAAATACCTTGTAACAAACATCTGTCCATCCAAACTTTCGCATTTATGATATTGGCCCACGGGTGTCTTAGACTTTGATATATCAAATTAGCTCACCTTTAACCAAATCTTTTATTTCCTGAGCGGTAACTGTGTGTCCTGTGCGGATAACAACGCATGCGACTGGCAAATCTCCGCATTCGGCATCAGGTATTCCTGCCACTGCCACGTCTTGTACGGCTGGATGCTGCCGTATTACGGTCTCTAATTCCAACGGTGAAATCTAAAAATAACAAGCAATTAGTAGTTCATAACTGGGTTAGACAAGTTGCATTCGCTTCAAGGCGATTCCATAGTGAACTTCAAAAATGTATAGAACTGATAATAACTTTCGATAAGTCATGTGATTGTCGCGCGTCAATTTCATACATTTTTGAAATTCGTTATTGAATCGCTTCGAAGCGAATGCACTTTGTCTAATCCCCAGGATAGGCGTCGCGTTAGTTTAAATAAAAAGTTTATAAAGGTCAAAACAAAGGAAGGATTAAAATGCGACCTAATGCTAGTACGTACCTGATGATTTCTATATTTTAACAACAACTTTATTCGTTCAACGTAGTAGTAATTATAATGTTCGTCTCTGTAGAACATATCTCCTGTTTTGAACCAACGATCTTCCGCGAATGTTTCCAGCGTCGCTTGTGGATTATTGTAATATTCCTAAATTAATTTCAATATTACATATTAAAAAACGTATTTAACTGTTATGAAGAGAGAGCACTGACATACTAAAATAATAAAATTCATCGATTTTGGTAGCATAAGTAATTTTAAGTAATAATTTACCTTAAAAATACCTGGTCCATTCACCCATAATTCACCCGATATATTTGGCTCTATAATGTCTTTCTTTGTCTCTAGACTTACTAGCTGAAATGTTTAAGTTAGGTTTTATAGTACAGTGCTGTAGTTAAGATAGTAGAACATTTTTTCTCCGGGAAATCGTCCAAAGGTACCTTGCCTTTTGAGAGGAAGACAGGGTTATGTGAGGTTTGACTCATCAAAACCCCTCCGTGGCCCACGTCGAGCGCAATAGAATTGGGTTCTGAGATTTCCGAGCAGCGAATCGGAAATAAATTTAGGTTTTTTGTTTTTACACTTTTGTGTGAAGTTCGGTAGAAATTAATTTGTTTATGGATAGTGGATTGTTTCTTGAAGATATAGATTGAATGAGACACAGTTATTTGTTTTGTGTTATTATAATAAAAAAAACTCACCCTATATTGGAAACAGCCAAGAGGCTTCCCGCATGACTCTATCGGTCCATTGTCTTGCATAAATGCGATACTTGACAGTTCGGTCATGCCGAATATGTTCCGAACTTCTGTATGCGGCATGACTTGCTGAAATAAAAAGAAATAAGTATGTATTATACGACTGTATTAATAATATTACGGAAAATATATTAACCATGACCTAACTCTGAAAACATTCGAAAGTATTCTGTCTGTAGTTGCAAAATATTAATATACTCTAATCACGATTTTGGAAACAAATCCAGCCATAAGATAAACATAATTTGTCTTCAACATCGTATTACTGACCTTAACATCCTCAAGAAGTTCCCTGGAAACAGCGCTACCGGCCAAATAAATTAGTTCGAAACATGACATGTCACAATTTTTTGCTAGGCCATTTTTAAGCAGGGTTGTCATGAGTGTTGGGCTCATGATCGTAAATGTGGGCTGAAATAAGAAAACACAATTGAGAACTATATAAACTAACATGATGTCGACATAATTTAAACATAATGAACTACATCTGAAATATACGGTCTGTAGTGGGCGATATGTGACCTACTTGATGATGGGCACACAAAAAAGAAATTGATAAGATTAATTGCGGATTCACAGTTATGGTAAAAGTAAACCGAAGAAAGTATGAAGGCGGGTGATATATAAGAAAGGAGTGAATTCAGGTAATCAGGTAGTTCTGTATGGAAGATTAATAAATATAATGCCGACTTGATACATTAAAACGGATTGAACAAACTCTTGTGTGACGTCAACTCACTTTGTATTTATCGATGATGTATGCGGCGTGTTCCGGCGTAATGGACTCAGTGCTTTGAAGTCTGGTGTACCTTATTATTGGTGACAAAACAAAATTGATGATCGCTGTCATCCATTGCATAGGCGAACAGATCAAGACCATGCGCGTCGGACTGGGGAATTGAGATTCCTTTATCCTGGAATACAGAAAATATAGCAGGTCATAATATTTGTTTTAGCATTTAGAAAGTGAAGACTTACTAATATTATAAATGCGAATGTTTAGATGGATTGATGTTTGTCTGAAAATATCTCGAGATCGGCTGCACTGATCTCGCTGATATTTGGAATAGATGTAGAACATAGTCAAGAAGAACACATAGATTACTAAATAAGTTCATTTTTTTAATTCCACGTTGAAGAAGTCGCGGGTGGCCGCTAGCAACTTATGACTTTAATTTCTTTTGGAGAATGATATTGTATGATGTCTTTAGTCACCTGTCCCTTTTTTATGAGTAAAGAATGGTAGAGTAAATTAGACGGTTAATGGCAAAGAAAGAAGGCCAAGAAAATAGATGGCACAATAAAAGGTTGTCTGAAACAAAAAGTGTAAAATATCTTACTTACCATAAGTAAGGATTTGTTATAGCTATGTTCTTGTGTGTAACTGTAGCCGATTTAGGTAGACCCGTTGTTCCACTCGTGGCAATAAGCAAAGCTGTTGTCTTCTCTGGATCGAAGTCTGATGGTCTGTGACACGGATATGTTGTCTTGTTTATACTATGTCAGTACAGTAGGACTACTGCTCCACAGTATACTGCACCGGCTTGGCCTCGACTCCTATACTCATTGGCGCAAATTAGTGTTTAAATTATGCCAGTGGTGTGCCAGCGCTTATTTTAAGTGCTACTGTCATACTGTACTGGCATAATATGAACTGGGCATTAAAACAGTTAACATTTTAGTAAAATGTAATTTAGCGCATAAATCTTACCTAAAGTGATCAACAGACGTATCGTCTCCATATTTCCGAAGGAATTCTTCATAATTTAATAGATAATCTCCATTGTCAAATGTTATGATGTGCGCGTTGTGGTCCAATTTGTCAAGAGCCAGTTGGACGTCGGTCACTTTCTCATTTTGACAAAATATTACTTTCGGTCTGCTAACTTCAAAACATTCCTTTAGTTCGACTAAAAAAAACATGTAAATATTAATAATATGTTTATATAAACTAGAATGAAGATTATTCTTATGCAAATGTGATTGAGAGGGCCTAGCACGAATATTTGCGACATTTAAAATGTTATCGACATAATTTGCATTTGTTAGAGTACTCACTAGGGGGCGCTGCTTTTAATACTGAAGACGTTACTAAAACATTCTCACGAAAATTCGTGCTAGGTTCTAAGGACAATCAAATAACAGATTAGAATCCGAGGCGACACATGAGATATTACGGTGAGTTTCCACATAAATGTTACTATCTCTCTCAACCTTCTTAAGAAAATAGAGACAACAATATTAATAGATAAGGACACACGTGTTACATGTTATTAGTAAATTTTAATTTTTAAAAACAAACTACAAGAACATAATAATGTAATTAAATGAATTCTTAATTTTCAAAAATGTTAAATCATTTTCAAAATTTCAAATTAAACTTTTATGTCTATAATCAATATAAGCAACATACATAAAAATGATAATAGAAAAGGATACATACTAGGTCCTAATGTCCGATCAACTGCAGAAGTTCCAACTCCGATATACAAAGATGCGTAGAATGGTATTGTTAAATGGATGTGGTTGGGTGCCATTATAACAATAATGTCCTCCCGCTTTAAGCCAAGATTTGTCAGAGCAATAGCACATTGAATTGATCTTTTTAACACCGACCCATTGGTTTCAGATTCACCCGTTGATCCATCAATCTGTGAAGACAAGATTAAAATAAATTGATATGTTATATAAATAAAACACATAGGGATAAGGTTGTTATTGGGCGTAATTGTCCCACTGTCGAAGCAGTTAAAGAACATAGTTTTGTTTTCTTTAAAGTATGTTTAAATAAATAAAACATTTTAATTAAAACAAATGAGAATCTCGAAGGTATCGACGACGAAATATATATGTGTGGAAAGCAAGTTTGTATTTTTAATCTGTATTTATATTTAATTTCTTTATAGTCTATGATAAATGTCAATTATAAAACAAGTAATTTTTAATCTGTGCTGTATGTTTGAATATTTTAAAAATAAAGCTTTATAGAAAGTACGAGTAGGTAGTTGTTAAAAATATCGTCGCGAATTCCGATTGTTAATTTCATAATATTTTTATTTCCTTTGTTCTATTTTCAGTTGTTCCTTATTTTATATTATCCTTTTAAATGTCGTAATTTTATTTAAATTGTGAAATCAAAGTGATACTGTATAGAATGGAGTGTTAATATCATAAGTTTTGTGATAAATAGAAGTGTTGGTTTCCGCAAGTATTAAATTTACAAAGATTTGCAGTAAGACACGTAAAGGTGAGAATTTTTGTTTTATAGATTAAGCAAGTTAACAGTATACGATATAATAATGTTATGAATAGTCTAGTTGAGTTAACTTCAGCTATTGTGGTTTGTATAAAAACATATCGTCATCCCTCAGTCTCTTTGAAGAAATAGAGACAGTAATGTTTTAATTCGTGTCATAGTAGTCGAATGTTTGTTAATAGTTTTGCTTACCTGTAGTAGAAATTCCGGGTCATCCTTTAGACTTTGAAATATCAGTTTGCCAAGGTGAAATCTATCATTTGGTATTCCAGTTTGCGCAATGATACGACTTGAAAGATCGTTCATAAACCAATGCACCGAGTCGTTCATTCGCTTCGGCACAGACATTTTTCTAAAAGAACATATATCATACTAATATTATAAATGTGAAAGTATAGATGGATTAACGTTTGTTAGTAGGTATATCAGAAACTACTCCACTTTTCTCCACTCCAGATTTCGCTAAAATTAGCCAAAAATGTAGAACATATAGTACAGCAGAACATGACAAATTTCTGTAATAACGCGGAGACAGCGTCGCGGGCGACAGCTAGTTATGAAATAATTAAATTAAAAAGATATGTTTTTCAGATCCAAATTATACTTCGATTCCTCGTTCTGGTAAGTGCTTTTATTATAATATTTGAATGTTTGTATTATTATATTTAAATGCAGTTTTGTTTTTAATTTTGTGCTTGATTGTAAAACAAAAGCAATTTAGACCGGTTTGAAAGATTTCGTAAAAGGGTAAAAGACTAGTTTGCCTATGCAAAATGTAAGAAGACGATTCATTAGTATTTATTTATTTGTTCTATACATAAGTTTTCGGTTTGTTTTCGTTTGTACCGAATAAATGGTAAGATATATATAATGTAACACAAATAAAATATTATAAAAATGGAGCTGTAATAATAATTTCGGTTTCTAACCTTGACTTACATCTTATCTTAATTTATTGCAATAAACTAAATTATCATAAGCATATTTTTGTCGACGTAGTTACCAACGATAGACGTACCGTCATTGAATACGCTTCGCAACAAGTTCAAAAGTTCAAGGACCCCTAGTTTCAGCTACTTTTATTCTTTGTTGCCACAGCGGGCCACCACTGGCTTTGTTAATCCTGTGTCGGTCTATCGAAAGTCGCGGAGTTAACTTTTGCCCGCTAAATAAAGTTGCTGCATAGGATAACGTTTGCCGGATGTCGGAGCTGTGGTAAACTGCTTTAACTGTCGTTTGTTATTTGTAAAATTGGTCTAGTAGTATAAGAACAAAAGCGTTACTATCTCTCTCTATAATAAAGATTGAAATAATCAAAATATTTTTTTTAAATTGTTGCTGTATTTGGTTTTATGACATGATTTTGATGTTGGAAAACTAGTAACTAGGTTATAGAAGACTGCTCGGTCATAAAATACTGTAATGACAAAAGAAAACAGCGTGAATATATAATAGAAATCAGCATCTTTGGCCTTAGATGTCACTATGGCAACCGGTAATCCAGTCCAGCGATCAAAATTATCGCTGGATTATAACGAGAAAATGCTTATCAGTAAAAGATTACGTGAATTAATTGAAAAAACTCATATAAAAATTAACTGTCAATGACCGTAAAAATTCTTTATTTTCACTTGATAATTTTAAAACTAATCTAAAACCGATTAATATTAATAAGCACCTATTTCCTTTATAATTAATACGTTAAGATATCGTATATCATCTGTTTAGAACAGTAAAATAAAACTAGTGGACCCTATTTAAGGAGAGACCTGGTGGGAGTATAATTTGAATGAGAAATGTCTACGTGAAAATAAATAGTTTCGGAATTTTCGGTTTACATTTATTGCTTTTAAATGCAAAATAAACCTTGTGTCTAATTGAATAAAACTATTTTTTAAATGTAACTTTACTTACATTTGTTTATATTTTCCGTTTAATAACAAACACTGATCCTATATAGAACATAAGTGTCGTATATGAGACACAGTTATGTACTGCACTTCACTACACGCGAATGATACTTATGTAATAATCATAGCAATTTTATAATAAGGCCGTGTTCACACTGTTAACAATAAAGATTAATAAACATGATTTTCTATGTTCAAGTACAAAAACATATTATCTTTGTAAATTGAAAATAATGAGGATTCATTTTACTGCAAATAAAAGTATATTAAATAAAATAAAAAATTAATATTGAAGAAGTTACAAGAGCTATGCGTTTTAATCTTTATGTTATTTAATCATGTAACGTTTTAATTTTGTACTTTTTTTCTGTGTACTTACCCTATTAATATGATGATAATTTAGAATCGAGAACTTTGATAGTTGCACGTGAACTATTCCACGGCCACTCCTTTCTACTTTTGTACATATCTAGATATCCTATCATAATTTGTTAATATTACAAATAAATAATTCATTTTTATTACATGAACTTCGTTTAATAAAATTTAGAAGTGTAGCTTGCAACCGCAACATCGAAATATGAAACAAAGCAAATATTATACAGGTTGCTCCATGATAGATACGGTTTAATACAAAAAAAAACCTGTCAGGTTCGGGTTCCGCTAGCGACAATATGCTTGATTCCTAACCTTGGTAAACAGAGATGGAACTTGCACCGTTTTATGTTTATTATAGATATTATAATCATATAGATAATAACATCATTAGAGGCAGATTTTTTTCTAAACTTTCCATTCGTGAATCTTTCTAGAAAACATCCCGATAAAAGATACGCTGTAAAATATTTTAGTGTCTATGAAATATTAAAAAAAACTAATAACGGCTGACTACGCGAAGTTGTCTATTTAAAAAGTGTAGTAAATAGAACTGTATCGTGTGGGGAACTAAGTTCAAGTACGGCTATATATACGCTATTTTTAGGGTTCCGTACCTCATAGGAAAACAAACGGAACCCTTATAGAATCACTTTGTTGTCCGTCCGTCTGTCTGTCAAGACCCTTTTTCTCAAAAAAACGTGAAGATATCCAGCTGGAATTTATTTATAGTAAATCAAGGCAAGCTGCGATATTGCTAAAATGGCAAAATCAATGCCCATCGTCATTACAATTAATTAAAGAATGATGATGCTTTGCCTATATTTAATTGACAGACGAGGGTTTTCACAGATATTTTATCCTTATTAGAAAGGAGATAAAAGGAATTCATCTCCAATTTTTTCTCTATTCACGCCTGCCTTCTATGTGATCGTGGTGTTATTTTTTTATGTATTCAATGCATATTTTTTTGCAATAATTTGTATTGTAAAATAACCTTTTAGATTTTTATAGGTGTTGTTGCTAGCTATTTTACTTCGAAACTTTGGCTCTCATAAAAATATAGAAAAATATGAATATTGCATAATCTCAAAAGTGTGATATTTGAAATGTCTAATAATTTTAGACAGACATGAAAAATATAATAAAAATATACTTAAGTAATTAGTATAATATTTCTTTTTTTTAACCTCGACAAACTTTGACCATTACATTTACTTATCAGTTATTAATATTAACTAATAAACTAACAAAATGGCAGTTGAATTTATCGATTTATTACCTGTCGTACGCGACTCCGTCCGTGCGGATTAAAAACAAAACGTAAGTAGCGTACGTGTCCTTTCTTCCTGGCTATGTTCTACGTCTTTGCCAAATTTCAGCGAGATCCGTTGAGTCGTACCAGAGATACCTTCAAAAATCCATCCATCTACACATTCGCATTTATAATATTAGTAAGATATATTGTTTAATTATGTTAAATTAATTATTATAAGATGACTATCAAGGTAGACAAGTAAAATATTTTCTGTCAGTTTATATCACTTGATTAGTTTCCTCATGCTAGTTTTATCTATTGTTAACAACAGTCCATGACATAACATCTAACAGTAGGTCTAGATAACTAAACAATGATGGTTTTGAATAACATTAGTCGTGAGCACATTATTTCTGAATCGACTCCGTTGACTCAGCTCTTATCTCATCAAATATAGTGAACTCAATAACTAAATTGGCGGCTCACGGCTTAATCCTACTAATATTATAAATGCGAATGTTTAGATAGATGGATGGATGTTTGTATGAATGTATCTCCAGAACGGCTGAATGGATCTCGATGAAATGTGGTATACATATACATCATAGTTTGGAAGAACACATAGACTACTAATTAGGTTTTTTAAAACTCCGCGCGGACGGAGTCGCAGGCGACCGCTAGCCTTTCTATACTTTATACTTCTTACTATATCTAATAGCATAAATGCGAATGTTTAGATTGATGGATGTTTGATGTTATCTCCAGAACGGCTGAATGGATCTCGATGATATTTGGCATACATATATAACATAGTCTGGAAGAACACATATGCTACTAATACTGTTTTTTTTTAATACCGCATCTACGGAGTCGCGGGCAACAGCTAGTGTACTAAAACTATGTGAGCCTATGTAGATAACACAATATTTTGATAATCTTATTAATATAATACATTTTGTGCCGTTACTTTGTTGTCAAGTGATACACAAAAACAATTATCAGCTCCTATTTAATACTTTTATCAAACTACATTAGTACCTAAAACTTTGCTAGAAATTTTTCAAAGAAACATACTTATCCACTAGCTATTTTGTTACTTCTTTTAATTGCTCCGTTGTTTAAAACAAGATAGGTAAAATAAGAGTGTAAGGCCTTTTAGAACTCTGCCGTGAAAGCCAATCGGGAAAAGCGTAAGATATGAAAAAAATTGCGAAAGTAGAACTCATGGTTTGCACGTTAGATTTGGTTTATGCGCTATAAGCTTAATTCGCTGGAAACAAACCAATGTCATTCTAAACTAAATTGGGTTTGCCTTGCGGTTTACTTTGCAGCGTGATGCATTTCTTTCATGTAAACATTAATAGGATTGTAATATCTGTATGTAGTATCAAAACAATTATGTTTCATACTTTTTACGTTACTGATAACGAAAAATGAATACTTGGAATTCTTGTCTGTCTGTCTGTCTGTCTGCATGGTTGCATTTGTTCCGGGTAATCTTCTGGTAGAGCATTTTGACCGTTCTCTAACGGGACGGTAGTTGTATTCGGGCATATTATAGACTATTTTTTTCTACGCTATTGTAGTCGCTGCCAACTGCTAGTATTGTAATCTTATCTATTTGATAAATTAAATAGTAAACATACGTGATTTTGGGAAAACATAGTATCAATTACATCATAACATGTTATTTATCGTAGGTTTCTGAAACTAAAATCTTATATATAAAATTCTCGTGTCACAAATTTCGTTCTAATAATCCTCCGAAACGGTTTGACCGATTCTCATGGAATTTTGTGAGCATATTGAGTAGGTCTGAGAATCGGTCAACATCTATTTTTAAACCCGCGCGGACGGAGTCGCGGGCGACAGCTAGTCTTATATATAAAATTCTCGTGTCACAATTTTCGTTCCCATACTCCTCCGAAACGGTTTGACCGAATGTCATGAAATTTTGTGAGCATATTGAGTAGGTCTGAGAATTGGCCAACATGTATTTTAAATCCCGCGCGGACGGAATCGCGGGCGACAGCTAGTCTTTTTATAAAACTGTCATCCCTATCATGATCTTTGACAAAATAGAGATAACAATATATTTTAAACGAAGATTTTTGTTTCAGAAATCCACGATAAATGATTACATATAATTTAAAAAACGTCCTTCTACTATTATCAGTCTGTGCATATGTAATCGCGTGTTAACATAACATAGTGCTATGTAATGTAATGACTTGCAAGGTTATTACCGGTTAATTTTGTCAGTTATATCGCAAAAATTCTTTGTACTTGTTTTTTTATAGTCAACATACAAATATGATCATGTAATTTAAAACTTATGATATGTCAGATGATTGACATATTACGGATAAAGTCTGTAGCGCACAAAGATATAAAATTGGAGGTAAAATATAACGCAGATTTTGCTACACGGTTCATCTGGTTTCTTATAGTAAATCTAATTGCTAATTGTTGTTTTCTGAGACGAAAATCAAAACGACGAAAAGAAAAACATATCGTCATCTCTTTTATTATCTGTGACAAAACAGAGATAACAATATGGTTTAAACCGTGCGTTTGGTGTCAGAAGCTCACGGTAAATGGTTTGCTTGAGTAAACCGATAAATGTTAGGGTTGAATTATAATATAAAAATTGAGTTCGCTTCAGTTGTCATTTGCATTGGCGGCTGTGTGCCAAGCCTTAGCAAACAAATCTAGAAAAAAATGTTTGTATCCAAACAATCTGCATTTTAAATTAACATTAATTCTAGCCAGCTATTTCTGGATCTTAGGTTCTTAAAAAAAAGTTTAAAATCATCAACAGTTCAAAAATAAGTGAAAATAAAACGATGGTTTTATTTATGTAAGTTTTGTTATTTTAAGACACAAAATGAATCTTCTTTCAAATTCTTAGAACGTACTAAAGTTCACTTAAAACTGTTTAGTAGTTTATGCACGTATTAACATACAAACATTCCTTTTTATAATACTTATAAAGAAGATAAAAAAATTAAGGTTTGAACATGAAATTAATTAAAGAGATTAAAATTGATTTCCTTTCACAAGTTGTAATACCATTTCTTTGAGCTTTAATCTGTTAATCTTAGATGATACTGTTAAGGGTAATTTCTCCATAAAAATGACTCCTCCACGTAACTGCTTGGAATCTGATAACGATTCTGAAAAGAAAAACAACAATTATTGGATGTTAATCATACTAATATTATGAATGCGAATGTCTAGATAAATGGATGTTTGTTTGAAGGTATCTCCGAAACGGCTAAAAAGATCTTGATGGATTTTGGCACAGATGTAGAACATAGTCTGGAAGAACACATAGGCTACTCTTTAAGTTTTTTTTTAAATTTCGCGCGGACGGAATCTGTCAGCAAGGCGACATTTGCTCCGGGTAATGTCCGGAACGGCAGGACTTCAGCTATTTTTTTTAATAATTTGCTTAACATTTACCCTTCTACGATTCTTTATTTAGGTTTAATAACTTACATAACGATAGAAGAATATAATCGTTATGAGAGCGTTAGAATAATGTTTTTACTACGTTTCATACAACCTAATGTAATATTCTTCTTGACGTTGACCGTTAATATTGTTAACTTCGTCAGTGTTTATGTTCGGGACAAAGCTTACCTTTAACTAAATTCTTAATGTCTTCTTCAGTGATGTTAGATCCTTTGCGCAAGACGACGCATGCAACTGGCAAATCTCCATCATTTGGATGGGGAATCCCCGTCACCGCCACCGAATCTACGCCTGGATGTTTTTGTATTACGTTCTCTATTTCCAATGGGGATATCTGTAATAAAGTAAACACATCTATAAATGCTTAATCAAGTATTTCCAAAAAGCTTTACGAAGGCTTAATGATTCCTAAAGTGTCTGCGGTGTGAATGTACGGCGGATTGAATTTTTGGGTTCGCCAATTGATTTTGAAATGTGGGATACCGGGTATTCACTGATATCAATAAAGTTTTGCAAAAGTTACAAGAAAATAGCTAAGAAATATCTAAATTAACTAAATAGAATGAATAAAAAACAAGACAAACCCAAAATTTTATCAACATAGCTTGCACATAAGTTTCAAAATATTTCCTCTTTAATGCTTTAACCTACATAACTGTATAACATCTTTATTTTATAATATCACTTCATTTCATTCTACAATTAAAAAAAAAAAACGGAGAAAAAGTTTAATACAAAAAAAGTATTTATTTTGGAAAGTTTTCTCTTCTATATAATCTACGAATATCCAAACAATTCTTTGTATAATTTACATACCTGGTAACTTCTGTACTTCAGTAGCATTTTCATACGTTCAACAAAATATAAGTTCCAGTTTTCGTCTCTGTATAGTATATCTCCAGTTTTCAACCAGCCGTCTGCTGACATCGTTTCTTCTGTTAAAGCTTTGTTATCGCAATATCCCTTAAAATAGCATACATTTGAAAAAAATATTTAAAGAACACAGGAGGCCTAATTTAAGTCATTTTTCCAGTTCAACCTTTTTCTTGAAAAGAAAGGATGGACAGTGAAAGTAGAAATTCCGGATGAGGGGATGCATGGGAAGAGAAAATATTCTCTTTCTGTGCATCCCCATCTCCGTCAATAAAGGTAGGCAACGTATCTTCAATTGAATTTGTCTATGGACAACTCTTACTTCGCTATTTCAATGACTTCAGGTGGCCGCATGCCCGTTTGCCACCTTATGATATAAAAACACAATTGATTTGTGTCACTAAGACTAGGTAGAAGGAAATGTTTAACACTACATATATTACAAGGGATTTGGTTATATTAATGATTGTGTAATAACGTGCTACTTAGGTTGATATGCAATTTGTATACCATAGTCTTAAAAGGCATTGTTTCTTTCTTATAAGTAACTTACTTTAAAAAGGGTTGGTCCATTCATCCATAACTCTCCTGGAGTATTCGGTTCATGAATATCTTCTTGTGTGTCAACATTAACTATCTGTAAGTAAAAAAAATAAAAGCTTTTTTTTAAGATAATAAATAGGATTTATCGTTTTATACTTGTCATTGTGATTCTTGTAATATAATATTTACTTGATATTTTAATGTCACGTCACAATGATATGCGATTTTACATCAACCAAATTTTCCCCAATGTGAGATAATCTTAGCCAAATAGAGACCAAATTAATAGTCTTACCATGAGTTTCTGAGAAAAAAATATCTGTTTAAAACATATTTATAACAATGAAAGGGATGACAATATGTTTTCAACGGATATTTTGGACTCAGAAACCCATGGTTATAGTCCTTTGCCTGTTTTAATAAAAACCTTTGCCTTTGACTTACCTTTGCTTGAACACAATTCAGCAGCTGCCCACACGCTCCTCGTACACAATTGAAATTAATAACAGAGAGACCTGATATTTCGCTCATGCCGTATCCAATGCAAACGTCTACATTAGGTGCGACGATCTGAGGAAATCATATAAAAACTTTTTAAAATATCAAAGAGAGATGTCGGGTAGAAAAGATGTAAATCATTAATCGTAGGTCTCCGAGATCAAAATCTCCATTTAAAAGATATTATCTCTGTTTTGTCAAAGAATGAAATGGACGACGCGACGATATGTTGACAGATATGTTGGTCTCAGAAACCAACTTAAGATAGGAACTGATATCTGTGTATTCAAAAAATCCAACTTCAGAATAAAATAGTGTCTACTATGTTTTATCCGGCAACGTAAAAGACCAATTCCTAAAAACAATACACGGTTTTGATAGACGTGCTGTAATGAAGACTATAGAAGTAAACAGAACCTCAAGGTAAGACCATAATGCTGACTAGTATCCTCAGATATGTTGGAACGAGCTTGAATAGTAATACCACATACTTTTTAGAATAATAAATGGCCTATTATTTGATAATGGAAGTAAAACAAAAATGTGTTTTAAGTCATCGATACATACTTAACATTTGCTCGTCCGCCCTTCATCTTATTTATTTACCCTTAATTATATATTATGTACAAGTATATAATCACTGTATTTACCTTGATTTCGTCTATTAACGTCTGCGATACCGCACTTCCACCTATCATGATTAATTCGAAGCAAGAAAAGTCACAGCTCTCCCGCAGTTCCGACTTTAACAAGCCACTCATCATGTTAGCGCTCATTTTGATATCTGTGGGCTGTAAATAATAGTAAATTAATATATTTAAGTAGATTTAATTACCTTTTTAGCAAATATAGCATTACTACGACTTCGTTTGCGCAGATTAAAAAAAAATAATGAAAAGTACGTTATGTGTTATTTGATTCTTCTTTATCTGTGTCCAGTTTCAAAAAGATTTGTTGAACCTTTACGGAGTTATCGATTAAAGTATGTCAATTAAACGAGGGAACCGGAATTAATTGGCATAATAGGTAAACTATGTGTTATCCCAGCCTGTATTCTACATATATGTCCAAACTTAATCGAAATCCATGCGACCGTTCTGGAGATACCTTCAAACAAACACCCAACCATCCATCTAAACATTTATAATATTAATAAGAAGTATGATTATGCTATTTTCAAATTTGGTTTTAATAAAAAAGTAAGACAATACGGGACTATGTTTTCATATCGTTTACGTCTTTTTTTTAATTATTATAGTAACTTAGTTGTTCAAATATTACCTTATATGTGTTGATAAGGTGGTAGGCATGCTCCACTGTTACTGGCAATGAAGTTTGTAACCTTGTGATCCTCAGTATTGATGACATGAGTATTGTTATGACACCAGTTATCCATTGCGTCGGCGAGGTCAACAGTGTCATACGAGTTGGTTTCGGAAACGTATTGTATTTTAACCTAAACATAAAAGCTTAGTTTTAAGTATAACTGCCAACGCAGAAAGGCAATAAAATAATATAAAATAAAATAGAACAGAACAAAAAACTATGCAGTTTTCAAAGTGATTTCTTTGGTTACCCCTTTGATATGTTTTTTTTTTAAATTTCGAATTCAGAATTCTGGGCGTTTATGTAAATAATAACTGACCACCAATACGGTGCTGAAATGGCCATATTTGCGTGTGTAAGTACAGCAGCTTTGAACACTCCTGTTGTACCACTGGTGGATACTAAGAATGCTGTTGTCGTTTCTGGATCAAATTCATTTGGACTGCGAACAAAGAAACATATTTCGTAAGATGAGGGTAGAAGAAAAGACTTTTTTTAAATTACTTTTAACATTAAGAAATGTTAAAATAACAAGATTTTTAGTGTAATCTTACCGAAAACTCTCGATAGTTTCTTCGCTGTTCTCAATAAATTTAGCCAACGTACAATAAGTAGCACTATCGTTAAACGTTATTATATTTGCCTCTAAGTTTAGATTTTTGAGTGCACTCGCTACATTTTCCGATTTCTCGTTTTGACAGAATATTACTTTTGGCTTTTCACATTTAAACAAATCCACAAGTTCACCTAAAATGATGACAATAACGATTAATTTATTACTAAAATATAAAATTCAACTACTTAATACTATGATACTCTGGAGAATTGCAGTCGAATGAAACCTCATCACATCATCAGCTCACTATACGTCCCCACCAAGGGGCTCGGAGCCTACCCTAAGTTAGGGGTGACTAGGCCATAGTCAACCACGCTGGCTAAGTGCGGGTTGGTTGACTTCACACATATCTTTGAATTTCTTCTCAGATATGTGCAGGTTGCATCACGATGTTTTCCTTTACACTAAGAACGTCTGATAAATGTACATATGCAAATCGGAAATCGAAAGACGCATTGGTATATGGCGGGATTCGAACCCAGGACCTGCAGATTGCAACTCAAGTGCTTGACTCCTGAGCCACCGACCGTACCGTATGAAACTAAGTTTTTAGGACTATAAATTCCAAATAAATGTAAAACTACATACAGGCTACATACAAAGCATTTAACATTGTTACCTACATACTTAGAAAAGTATTTATGTAGGTAGCTAGAGAAAAAATGTTGTAGGTATTTGAATAAAAAATATTAATAGTTATAAACACTTACGGACAGTCAAGGCGACATCAACACAGCCAATGCCTAATCCTAGATATAAAGCAGCGTGAAAAGGTATTGAAATATCCAAATGATTTGGAGCCATCAATATTATGTGATCGCCGACGTTTAGCCCCATCTTTCTCAGACTACCCGCACATTTAATGGTCCTTTTTAGTGCTGATCCAAAAGTTTCGCTTTCACCCGTAGCGCCATCTATCTGTGAATCAATGAGTTTTAAATTTAAATAAACATGAGCCTAGTCTTACACCAAAAATCATTCTTAGAATGAAATACTACAGCCTCAGTAAAAACAATCAATAAAATGTATACCTAAGTATTTCCTAATAAAATTTACTAAAAAAAACTCAACCTACTTGCATAATAAAATCAGGTTCTTCCTTAAAGCAGTGTAGTATAATTTTACCAAGATGATATTGGTCACTCGGTTTACCAGATTTGGCGACAATTTGCAAGGCAAGTTTCTGCATGTACCAATGTACCGCATCGTATGTAAATTTTTGGACACCCATTACTGCAACTAGAATTAAAAGTTAATTTATATAACACTACTTAATTAAACTTTGCATCAAAAGAAAAGTACTACATTTTTAAAGTTCCAATATCTTTTTTTTAGGGCCTTACTATAAAAGAATTAGACAATGTTTCAAATACATTTGAGTTTAAACATACGTCAAACTTTTTATACCGTGACCATAACGCCCGGCGCAGATTTTTGACAATTCATGACTATTGAAAACATTATTACGCCTAGGTCGAATTAATTATACCGAAAGTAATATGGTGATTCATATTTATAATGAAACATATAATCCATTTTGACATCCATACTATCCTTCACCGGCGTTCAAAGGGTTAAAACACGCGTCTACCTAATTTTTTTGGGGATAGAGTTTGAGTTACATAAAAATGATGTATGAGAGAAATGTACATCTCAAAAAGTTCTACAAAATGTTTTTTTCTCATATTGCTTAAAAAATCGTACGACGTTATTTAAAAAAAAAATATTGATCTTTGTAAAAAATAATATTCAGGGTCATCCGTTCAAATAGTGGCTAAAGATTTTTGCAGAAAAAAGTGTGAATCGCTTCGTCATTACTTTGATGGATCGATAACACTGATTACACAATATCGTGATTTTCATTAAGATTGGTGTAGTTACTTATATGAATATTAGCTGTCGCCTACGCCTTCGTCAGCGCAGAATTTTTTTATAAGTAAGCCTATGTGTCCTTCCAGATTATGTTCTATATCTGTGCCAACTTACAGGAACATCCGTGCAGCTTATCTGGACCTTCTAACAAATATCAATCCATCCATCCAAACGTTAACATTTATAACATTAGTAAGAAGTAAGATAATATTTAATCTGTACAGGTAATAAAAAAACATATAAAAAAAACATTCACATAATTTTTGTTAGTTATAAAGAAAAACCAATTAACATTGTTTATCTGAATTTCGAAAATCAGCGTTTGTTTCGAGTTATCTCCAAAACGGCTGTACTGATTTTAATGGAAACAAAAAAATCTAATAACATTTTTTTACGTAACTTTTAAAAACTGAGTCTCAGATTTTATATCAGAAGTGAAAATAATGCCCGGGAAAAATTGTACTTTCAAGTTGATAAACCTACCTATGTACTTCTATTTATAAGACAAAGAAATAAAAAAAAATCTATAAAATTAACCAATAAAAATTAAGAAATTTAATGGATCGGACAAATCCTGGTAATATACGAATATATTGTAAACAGATATTTTTGCCGTTTATTGTCAAAATATAGCACTTTTATTAACCCTTATGTTCATTTTGTATAGTATACCATACATACAACTTTAAAAAAATATACGATCGCTATAAAATAATTTTTAACTTACTTTTAAACATTTCTAGACATTTTTTTGCTTTTATTCAAAAAAGAAATATTGCCACAATAAGGTTTTAAATTATATATAATATGTTATTTTACCTTTTATTAATAGTTTTATTTAAGCCGATTACACTATAAAGGGTGATTCTTAATTCACTGGTTTACACACTATTGTGTTGACTATCGCGGTTGGAAGAAGAATGACAAATGAACCAGAGGATATGAAAATTGATAAGAAAAACAACATAAGTACATTAACTATATATAATATCTCGCGATTAGCTTCTTCCTGTGTTTACAAAACACATATTTATATTATTTGGTTATCATAAAGATTAAAATAAAATAAAATAGAATTAATTTTTTTTTATTGAAAAGTAAAAATAATTATTTAATCCTTCTTCTCTTGGTTTATTTTGAATTGTCTATTCCCCCTTCATATCTCTAACAATCTTCTTCAGCACGGCTCTGTTCACTTTTGAAGTTGAAGTCAAAGGAAGTTGTTCCATGAAAATAACTCCTCCTCTCAGCTGTTTCGTGTCCGTTAATGATTCTAAAACATTTATTTTTAACATTTACAACAAAAATTGTAATTACTGGTCATTTCCATTACTCATATAGTTATAGCCTTAGCTCCTGACCTAGGTTGCCTATTTCGGGAGCCCTTGCCCTTGGATAAATTCAATACGTATACGTTTAGTAACAAAATAGAGAGAATTAATCTTTATCAATAACTAGCCATCGCCCGCGACTTCGTCCGCGCCGATTTAAAAAAAAAACACTTAATGAGTAGCCAATGTATTGTTCCAGACTATGTTCTACATGTGTGCCAAGTTTCATCAAGATCCATTGAGCCGTTTAGGATACCTTACAACTAATATCCATCCATCCAATCAAACATTCGCCTTTATAATATTAGTAAGAAGTAAGGTTTTTCGTGTCCCTTATTAGATATGTTCCTTTGATATTCTTCTATCCTTTACTGTCACTAAAGAAAGTCTTCGAGAGAAAATGTATTCCTGGTGTGTAATGATGGACATACCTTTAACTAGATCCTTGATCTCCTGTGCGGTGACTTTTATGTTATGATGGGGCACGACGCAAGCGACGGCCAAGTCCCCACATTCATCGTCCGGGATCCCCGTGACCGCTACGTGCAGGACACCTGGATGCTTGTTAATCACTGATTCTACTTCTGTAGGCGATATCTGTAAACAACTTTTATTAGTACCAGCAACACAGAAGACAAAGGTTATATAAATAAGAAAGGTATAACAGACAGATATTAAGTGTCCATGTCGTCGTTCTCGCTAAGTTACATCGCAGTTTCCGCATTGTTGCGGTAACATGTGGGTGTGATGATATCATAACTAATGTATTTTTAAAATAAATTCTAATTATTACGTGATGATTGCGATATTTGAGGAGCATCTTCAGACGCTCAATATAATAGAAGTTCCAATTCTCGTCTCTGTATAGAAGGTCTCCTGACTTTATCCAACCATCTTCTGTGTATATTTCAGCTGTCGCTTGAGGATTGTTGTAGTAACCCTAAAATCAAATACAGATTAAATAATAGTTGACACTGAACCCTGAAACTTTATAAAATAGACACAAAAGAGTTTAAGTAACATAAAATCCACAATTAGGTTAAAAGTATTTATAGAATAAATATATTTTTGAAATTATAAAATCAAAAAAGTCATTGGTACATGGCGGGGATTGAACCTAATCGTATAGATTTCGTTCCTGTCCGATTAAGCATTTAGCAACTGCGCCGCCGAGGCTCTTTCCTCGATTTCTTATTACGTTAAAAAGTAATTGAAAAAATCAATATCATGTCAGCCTTACCTTAAAAGAGGATGGCCCTTTCAACCAAAGCTCCCCAGTTACATTAGGTTCCAGGATATCTTCCTGGGTATTTGGATCCACTAACTAAAATAGTACCATTATGTTGATATTAAATACGAGTAATTCACTTTTAATTGAATACAATATTTTATACTAATGATTCTTACCCTGTATTGAAAATGTTTCAACGGTCTGCCTATAGATCCAGGATAGGCACTGACGGGGTCCAAAGCGAAGCTTGTTACTTCACTTAATCCGTAACCTATGTATACTTCCGCATTCATTACGAAGTTCTGAAAAGGAAAATCATTTAAAAGCTGTCAAGTTAGGATTAAGTTAATGGGTTGGGGAAAAAGCCTTTCACTGGATAAGTGATGGGTTGAATGCGGCATTATGTGGTACCAACCAATCTTATCTTACACCGGGATATAATAGAAATTCATCTACTTTCAGTCTTCAAGAACATTTTTCATCTTCTCTTTATGCAATAAAAAGAGTTCACAAATATTGACAATATTGATAGAACGAGTTGAAGTTGTTTACCTTTAAGTCTTCTAGAAGTGTCTGTGTTACTGCGCTTCCTGCCAACATTATGACCTTGAAACTAGTAAAGTCACATTTATTTCTTTCTAAAGGATTTAACAGGGTTGTCATCAATGTGGGACTAAGCATCATATATGAAGGCTGAAAACATTTTAAACATTTTGGATGATTTATTCAAAAATACGAAAAAAAAGTATAACGTAGGTTTTATAGACTTTACTGTAGTTTTTTAAGGGTTCCAAAATAAAAAAGTGAAGTCTCTCTTCTTTGTAATATTAAAAAAGACAGGACAATTCTACTAACGCAGACAAATTCGTTCGTTCGTCATCAGCGCACTATACGTCCCCACGAGGTGCTCAAAGCCTACCTAAAGTCACGGGTGACTAGGCCATAGTCAACCACGCTGGCCCAGTGCGGGTTGGTTGACTTCATACATATCATTGAATTTTTTCCCAGATATGTGCAGGTTGCATCACGATGTTTTCCTTAACCGTAAAAACGTCGGATATATGTACATATGTAAATCGGAAATCGAAAAACCCAGTAGTACACGGCGGGATCCGAACCCAGGACCCATGAGCCACCGACGCTCAGGGGTCAAGCACTTGTCTTGCAATCTGCTTTTAGTATCTGTCTGTCTCCATCTGCTGTCTTTCTCTATCTTATATATTTCTCTCTTTCATGTAACGAAACGTGATGCATTACGTTTATCAATGATCACCAGGATCATTAACCATATTATTATCAGTTTAAAATATAGTTTCAAGATAAAAAATATCCAATTACCTTATACTTGTTGATTAGGAAATAAGTATGTTCGATCGTTAGAGGTAGAGATGTTTGTATTCGAGTAAATCTCAACATTGGAGATAGAATGAAACTAAATGTTGCAGAGAGCCATTGCACTGGAGACACAATTAATGCTCTCTCTATTGGTTTGGGAAAATTAGAAGTATATACCCTTAAAGAAAATAAGTTAATTAGCAGACAGAATTCAAATTGAATATTATTATAATATTTTATGAATTAATGCTTCAATAGTAATATAAAATTTCATCAAGTTTCAAATATTGAATCTTACCAAATATAAGGTACACCAATCATTAAGTTTTTGTGTGTCAGTGCAGCACATTTTGGTGTTCCAGTCGTACCACTTGTAGAAACAAGTAAACATAGTTGCTCCACTGGATCAATTTCTGCAGGTCTGGAAGTGACAATCAATAGTAATGTGATGGATTTGAACGACATGGAGGGTTACACCGGTAGATGTAAGCCTAAGAGATGAATGAATTACGTGAAAGTTGATTTAATCAAGAAGTTGTGAGGACTGAGATGACGGAAAAAAAAATAAAAATCTGGTGCCCTTCGTGAGTGGGATAAAGACAGGGAGGTGGTGATTGATAGAACGACGTCTCTAAAAAGTGCTGTGTGTTAGGAAGAAAGCCAAGAGCAAACGCAAATATAAGTGTTTAAAGCTTCTTCAAGTATACGAATTCTTAGTTCTTATTCTGAAAGTAAAAAAGTATGATTAATTTATGATTATTTATAGTGTTTCATAATAAAATAATATATATGTACTTGAATTCATCCACTGTTGTGCTGCTGCCATATTTTTCAACGAACTCTACAAAGCTCATATTATTTTCACTTTTATTGTAAGTCACAATTCTAACGTCCAATTTTATGTTCCTCAATGCTTCGGCAACATCTTCTTCTCTTTCGCTTCCACAGAATATTACTTTTGGTAATCTTAATTTAAATGTTTCTTCCAATTCCACTAAAAATAATATATTTAATTTTATCTTAATAAAATGCTTGAGTACGTAAATATGCTTGCTTGTTCAGCCATAACACCCCCACTGCTACCCTAAGGCTCCCGCAAAGATCGCAACGATGATCGGTCCTGTGCTACCCGCATCAAGAATACTCCTGCAACCTTGACCAGATCATCGGTCCATTTTATGGGAGGCCTGCTCCCGCCACGTAACCCGTCCATGGCCGCCACGCAAATATATCTATTATTTAATTATCTATTCACTTACTGATTCCAAGCGTACTGTCAACACCGGCCACTATTATTCCTAAGTAGAAAGCAGCGTAAATAGATATGGTTAGGTTCGTAAAGTTAGGTGCCATTACAAGTATGACGTCATCAGCTTTCAATCCTATCGTTCGGAAAGCATTCGCGCATCCAACTGATTTTTCTAGTGCATCTTGAAATGTGTCTATATCACCGGTACCACCGTCAATCTAGAAATGGGTAAAAAATCTGAACTTTGTATTATTATTGTTAGCAGATTGGATTCACGAATTCATTGTAAAAACGATATTTAAGTATGTATTAAAATGTATTTTTACCTGCATAACGAAGTCGGGAGCATCTTTAAGGCTCTGCAGGATAAGTTTGCCGATGTGATGTCTGTCTGAGGGTATACCAGTTTTAGCGACCACTCGACTCCCCAACTCGTTGAGATACCAAAACACGGCATCACTGGCGTGTTTGTGATACTTCATTTTTCTAAAAATGTTACAGCGATTATAAGTGTTCTAACAATTTCCCTTTTTTTGTTTCTATTTGCTTTCAACACTTCTTCTATTTTCACTGTTAATCTCAGTTTTTTTTAAATTACAACAACAACGAGAAAGTCCTATGTAATATACATAGGACTTTCTCGCCAACTACTTACGTTGTTCGATTCTTTCAATGCCTCCCTTTACTTTGATAATCACTAGCTGAGCGTCTTTGTTCGTGCGGAATTAAAAAATCAATTAATAAGTAGCCTATGTATTCTTCCAGACTATGTTCTATAATACATCTATGCAAAATTTCAACGACATGCATTTAGCCGTTTTGGACACATCTTCTAACAAACATCCATTCATCCGTTCATCCAAACATTCACATTTATAATATTACTAAGATAAACAAGTTACCAACATTTTTTTAATAATTCGAATATTTGCACTTTAACAAGACAGATCTTGCAACGCGACTGTAATCGTACTGATCTCTTAATTACACTACGACTAAAGATTAACATGAACTGCTATATAGTCTTGCTTTTATTAGTGTGCGTTTTTGCATTCATGTTTACGATATAATATAGATTATACAGATTATATTTATATAAATTGGCCCATATAAAGGCTATCGTGTCGGTGTCGCAGTTGTTAAACAGTTGACTGATCTGGACAGTAAACTAAAGCGTCCATGTTCGAACCCCGAATTTACAATGTACATTTATCAGACGTTATAACGGTAAACCATCTTTGGCAAAGAAATTGAAAGATTTATGGTTGACCAGAGTGCCTATGGCCTAGTGAGCCCTAAATTGAAGAGGCTTTGAGCCCCTCGATAGGGAGTATAGATCGTTAAAGACACAATTAGCATCGCGGTGAGTACGTCCACCACTAAACCAGAAGTAAGGCGCGGTCTCCGTAAGACCTTTTGTTCTCATTTAAGGCAGATTTTTTTTACAAATATATCTTGTTTGACTCATTCCATCGACCGGGTTCGAAACCTAGGTAGTCGGTGCTGCGGTTGAGGCTTGCGTTCAGGTGAAAACCGCGACACCTTCAGTCTGACCGTCCTAACCAAGCCAAGCAGCATCACCATCTGTTATGATCAATTTACTGTGAGGTTCAACTGCAGTGCCACACTATTTTCCTGTCTCTATTTTGTCAAAGATAAAGTTAAAGATGATAATAGGTATTAATATAATAGTCAATGTAGTGCAATATAAGTGTAATAAATTATTTATAAGAGTTTAATTAGAAATATATGTGATTATAAAATGCACAGAGGATAAAGTTAAATCAATAGATAAGTTAACACAATCTGCAAATATTAAGTAACACGTTGTTATCGTGCAGACTACTAATCCTACACTTTGACTTCTTTCGTAGGTTATGACGACAACTTATCTTTACTTTTCTTTTTTATATTATATTGTGGCAAACGTGCAAGTGGCCAGCTGCATTATAAAGAGCGAAACGAACCTTTCTCATAGACATCCGCGATTGCATATGCGTTGCCTACCTTTAATCGATGGAAGAGGCGCACAGAAACTACTAAATAAAAATATCATTATAATATTATTATATAATAATAAAACAAATAGTTTAAGATTTATTAAATTAGTTATATAAGAGTTAATCAATATAAGAGTTAATAATATAAAAGAAATAACCTATAATATATAATATCTAAACATGTTTCCTTAATCTTCTTTTGTTATTGCACAGGTATTAACTACTTATTCTCTCTTCATATCTCTAACAATCTTCTTCAGCACGGCTCTGTTCACTTTGGAAGTTGAAGTCAAAGGAAGTTGTTTCATGAAAATAACTCCCCCTCTCAGCTGTTTCATGTCCGTTAATGATTCTAAAATAAGTTTACTTATAAGTAACTAAAGCCGTTGATGTAATATTTATCAGTCACATTTGCATTCGTGGATGGTACGAGATCTTACCACGAATATTCCAACATACAAAATAATATGACTTAATTGATTCATCATCAACCTGCTCTTATCCCTATCAAGGGTCAGTACAGTATGTACTACTCCTCCATACATCTCTATCAGCTGTCATATCCGAATCAACCCCCTTCCTACGCATATCCTCTTTCACTCAGTCATTCCATACTTTTTTGGTCTTCCTCTACCTTTGTAGCCATCCACATTCAATCTCATTACTTTTATAATACTACTAGCTGTCGCCCGCGACTCCGTCCGCGCGGGAAAAAATAGATGTTGGCCGATTCTCAGACCTACTCAATATGCTCACAAAATTTCATGAGAATCGCTCAAGCCGTTTCGGAGTAGTATGGGAACGAAAATTGTGACACGAAGATTTTATATATAAGATTATTTAATATGACTTAATTGATTGAATAGAATAAAAAACGGCAAGGTTATTTAAATGTCATTGAATATAACTTTTATCAATAGAATTGCAAGTAATGATTGAAAAAAATACTAAAGGTTACTAACCAAGAATCTAAGAAAGCTTCTTGCTACTTACCTTACACATACAACAACACGTACCTTTAACCAAATCTTTTATCTCCTGTGCAGTCACTGTACAGTTGGCTTGGGGCACCACACAGGCGACTGCTAGGTCTCCACAGTCATTGTCTGGGATGCCTGTAACTGCTACATCTAGCACACCTGGATGCTTGATAATGACTGATTCTATTTCCGTAGGCGATATCTGAAACAAACACTTTAGTAAGTAGTCTGTGAACAGTACCTTCGTGCCAAAAAAAGTACAGTCCCCAGGTAACATTTTTTTTTTGCATAGTGTAAAAAGTCATCATCAGCCCAGTATACGTCCCTACCGAGGGGCTCGGAGCCTACCCTAAGTTAAAGTCGATTAGGCCATAGTCAACCACGCTGGCCAAGTGCGGATTGGTTGACTTCACACATATCTTCGGAAATCGAAATCACATTGGTAATGGCGGGATTCGAACCCAGGACCTGCAGATTGCAAGTCAAGTGCTTGACCCCTGAGTCACCGACGCTCGAGTGTAAATGTCAAGAATAATAAAATAAAAGATTACTTGATGATTGCGATATTTGAGAAGCATCTTCAAGCGATCCACAAAGAAGTAGTTCCAGTTTTCGTCTCTATAGAAAAGATCACCTGACTTTATCCATCCATCATTCAAAAATGTTTCTGCCGTTGCCTCAGGGTTTTTGTAATATCCCTAAAAAGCAGTGGATTTAAAAATAATTATAATATTAAGGCTTTTAATATAATAAATAGTATGCAACAATTAAAAAAAATGGTTATTTTACTTTCCTCTAACTCAAAAAGTATGGGTTTCTGGCACCAAATCTCCCCATAACATAAATTGTTATCTCTGTCTTTCATCTTCGACAAAACAGAGATAACGATATGTTTTAAACGAGGATTTACATTTCAGAAATCCACGGTAAATGCTTATAAAATGAAGTTCAAAAATTTCTTCCTAATAGGAAAATATGAGCCAGAGATTTAAACTTTAGAAATGTATTTCTTGTAGAAATAGACTTATGTATACTTTGAATATAACTGGTCCTTTCACCCACAACTCTCCAGTTTTATTTGGCTCCAATATATCTTCTTGAGTATCAGGATCGATTAACTGAAATAGTACATTTAATTAATTAAAATCCATATCATTATATATCTGACATTAATTCCATTGAGAAATATTTAAATAAATTCGATATATGGTCAGAATTTCACATTATCGTACTCACTCTATGTTGTAGATATGCCAAAGGTCTACCCACAGAGCCTGGGGGAGGTGAAACAAAATTAAAAGCAAAACTTCCTATTTCACTGAAGCCATATACCACGTACACCTCAGCTTCAGTCGCAATTTTCTGAAAAAAGAAACAAAAACTGTATGCCAGATTATCTTGGAACTAAAGAATTAGAAATCTAAGTTAGGACGCCTGATAAGTCTTACTAATATTATAAATGCTAAATGGATGGATGTTTGTTTGAAGGTCCAGAACGGCTGAAAAAATCTCAATGAAATTTGACACAAATGTAGAACATAGTCTGGCAGAACATTTAGGCTAGAAATGATTTTTTTTTTAAATTCCGTGCGGACGGAATGACGGGCGACTGCTAGTATTTTAAATAAATTTTAAATCTACATAATTACCTTTACATTTTCCAAGAGAGTTTGCAACACGGCACTACCTCCTAGCAACAACGTCTTAAAACATGAGAAGTCACATTTATCACATTCTTCAGGCTTCGTGAGAGTAGTTGCCATTGGAGGACTAAAAATCGCGTAGGTTGGCTGCAATTGCAAAAATAAATCAAGTGTATGTAACGTCAGAAAAAAAATTGTTACGCTCACAAATTTTTGTACCTTGTATTTGTTAATTAAGTAATACGCATGTTCCCTTGTGACATTCAAAGAGGATTGAATTCGAGTGAATCTTAAAATCGGCGATAAAATTAATGTAAATATCGCAGACAACCATTGGACAGGAGAAGTAACTAGAGCACTCCTAACTGGTGTGGGGAACGTAGAGCTCATGATCCTAAAATCATACAAATTATTTAACATGTTAACGGTACATCATTTTATAAATAACTAGTCACTGGTCGAAACGCAGCTATGATATTACTACTTATGTATTCATTTATTTATCATATTCTTAATATAGTACATTTCATATATAAAATAAAAAATTATACAAAATAGAGCACCACCGGCTGCGGAATCGCTTGACTCAAACAACCAGTTGTCAGGGCTGCAGAGACAGGAACCTTCTCACGATGCTCGCGGTTTCTAGGATAACAACTGCTTTTTGTATCGGACCCTTAACTTAACAGTTGGACTTTTTAACGAGAGCTTCTTGAGATGTTGGTCGAAGCTCTTCGCTATCAGTCCATTCTCTGATACAACTATCGAAATAATGGTAGTCGATCTCATACGCCACATGGTGGTGACCTCGTGAGCCAAATCTAGGTATTTTAAGATTTTTTTTGTTTTCAGCTTTAACGAGATTCTCGTCATGAGGAATAGTGACATCGACTATTCCATTATTAATGCGAATGTTTAGATGGATGGATGTTTGTTTGTTTTTTTCATTAAGAGTGGGGGTAAACGAGCAGCGGGAACACCGATGTGTTCAGACGCTCAAGGTCATTTGTAATACCAGAGGCACCGCAAATTCGTTGCCGCCTTTGAGATGGTGATACGCCCGTTTCTTGAAGGACCATAAGGTATCTCCAAAATGGCTCAACAGATAAAATTTGGCATAGATGTAGAGCATAGTCTGAAAGAAAACAAAGCTTACTAATAAAGTCGCCTACGGACAGAGCCGCGGTCGACAGCTAGTTTACCATAAATTGGGAAATCCCATTATAATATTTGTATGCGTCAGTGTAGCATATTTTGGTGCTCCTGTTGTTCCGCTAGTTGAAAGCAACCAACACGAACTCTTCTCTGGATCAAGATCAGCAGCTCTGAAATTTTCCAAAAGTTTTGTCGAGAATCTTTTAAAATAACGAGAGTCTTTTATTATTTATTTCATCAGATATCTTTTAAACTCATATTGAAAAGAAATTACTTGAAAAAGTATTATATTACTTCTGCTTGATAATCCTGGAGAGATGGTTATAGTTAACTAGTAAAGAATTTAGAATACTTTGGATTACATACTTGAATTCTTCTACTGATGAATTGTTCCCATATTTTGCAAGGAATTCTGAAAAGCTGTTATATTTTCCTCCATTACTGAACGTAACAATTCTGGCATATAATTTTAAGTTGCGACATGCTTCCGCGACATCTTGCGCTTTTTCACTTTCACAAAATATTACTTTAGGTGATGTTATTGTAAAAGCATCTTCAAGTTCCTCTGAAAGTGAAATTCAAGCCACTATTTTTTTATTTATCTTATTTCTTTAACTACAAATGTAACGTTTTTAGTGTCCAGTATGATCTCTTTGACAGAATGCAAACTTTTTGCGTAACAAATAGGTGTAGTATATAAATCTTCACTAGACAAGTAAAATCAAGAATAACTTACTGATTCCAAGTGTCATATCCACACCGGCTACAATTAGCCCTAAATATAGAGCAGCGTATGCAGATATGGCCAAGTCATTATGGTTGGGAGCCATTAAGACTATGACGTCATCGGCTTTCAATCCTATCGCTCGGAAAGCGTTCGCGCAAGCGACAGACCTTTCTAGTGCATCTTGAAATGTGTCAGATTTACCTGTACCACCATCGACCTAAAGATAGAGTTAGAGATAAATGCCCTTTTTATTATTTGATTCTATATGTATGCCAAATAACATCGAGATCCGTTCAGCCGTTCAGAAGATACCTTCAAACAAACATCCGTCCATCAAACATTCGCATTTATAACATTAGTAAGATTTTGGTAATAGCTTTTAAAATGTATAAACTCCAAAAGAAACTAATGTTACGATTGATTTAGCATTTTTTTATTTGCCGACTATTCTAGAATTTTTTTGTGTCTATTAATTATTTTACTATATTTTTTACCTGCATAACGAAGTCGGGAGCATCTTTAAGGCTCTGCAGGATAAGTTTTCCAAGATGCTGTCTGTCTGAGGGTATACCAGTTTTAGCGACCACTCGACTCCCCAATTCGTTCAGATACCAAAACACGGCATCACTGGCGTGTTTGTGATACTTCATTATCCTGTAAGTAATCTCTTTGTTCATGGCTACGTAATAAAAGATTTATCAAGTATCTAGAATCAGGCATTCTTAGGTATTAGTATTATCTAAGAATGTGCGTAGATATATCAGGCAGACGGTCGAAGAGTTTGAAATTAAATATAAAATTATTAACTGTCGCCTGCAACTCCGTCCGCACGAAATTAAAAAGAAACATAATTAGTAGTCTAGATGTTCTATACGTATGCCAAGTTTCATCGAGATCCATTCAGTCGTTCTGGAGATACCTTCAAACAAACATCCATCCATCAAACCAAATATACGCATTTATAATATTAGTAAGATCTCTTGTTTGAAGACACGAGGACGGAAATTTGGTAACTCAATTGTTGACATTTTTTATTTTTTCAACACAAACTTTTGTTTACGCCTCCCTCAATTGTTTTATTTCTTTTAATTCCGCGTATGCCTACTTTGAATAGTTGTAACCAATATTGTAAGTTAAGAATTTTCTTAACCCAAAATGAAAAGATTATGACCATCTTAGCATTCCTTTAAAAGGATAAACAAATGATACTAATATTTGTACAAATACTCTAGTAAAGACATACCTTGTTTTGCCAATAATTATAGTATTTAACTATAGATAAAAAACGATTAGATTTAGACCACTTAAAAACGACATTAAACACACATTATAAAAAGTAAAAATAAACAATAGAATAAAACATACATAAAATAGAAATTGCGTCTTAAAATTTCACGATCAATGTATCCGTTTGGCTCTTCGCGGAGAACTGACTTTGTATAGAGAAATGTGTAGACAATTCCCATTTAATCACACGTAGTACAATGTCACACGAGTACGTAGTTAAGCGAAATAAAGGGGTAAAGCCAAAATGATACAGATAGAGCTGAAAATTGTTAGGAAATGTTTGGAAGACCATTGTATAATTTAAATTTAATTTTAGCTGTATTTACTTTCAGACTCAGTTCCACATATGTGCAAATTTTAGCGAGATCCATGCTGGCATTCAAGATATATCTTCAAACAAACATCCATTCATCTAAACATTCGCATTTATAATATTAGTAAGAAGTAAGATAAGCCTATATATATTATATATAACTAGCTGTTGCCAGCGACTCCGTCCCCGTGGATATATAAAAAACTTAACATATAGATAAGTTAAATAAAAAGCAGCTCTTCGAGGCATAAATTCGAAAAAAATGAACAAATAGTATCCTATGTCCGTCTCCTGGCTCTAAGCTACCTCCTTACCAATTTTCAAACATACCGGTAAAGCCGTTCTTGAGTTATAAACAGTGTAACTAACACGACTTTCTTTTATATATGTTGTCTTAAGTTTATCAGCACACTGAGACTACAGTTCGTATTATTGCAAAGTATCATTGCAGTCAAAACCAACCCATTTGAATGAATGATCCGCGCATTGCGAGCGCTCTCATCATAACTTTGTTTTCACGTCATGCATGCAGATGAACTAAACAGTATCGTAAATATTTATATATTGAGCGGCTTTAAAACGTGATACTACCCAGTTAGTTATCAGGAGGCGAGAGGTCGTGTGAACGATAAATATTGTGTCAGTTTTGATAACATCTAGTAGTACCGCAAGCAAGGTCATGTCAACTTTATCCAAGGACTCTCAAAGTGACATAGACCGAAGACCTGGCGGGTTAACTAAGGCCAGAAATAAAGTTACGGGTTTTAAAATTGAGCAAATATAATAATTAATCAGTAAAACAATGTTGTAAAATTCATTAGTGGTTTGATTCGAAACAATATTTTTTTTATTATTTTATTCAGTAGGAATAAATTAAAAATAGTTTTTTTTAATATTTCATTGTTCTTTACATTAAGTGATTCTCATTTATATAATCTTTGCATCAGTGGCAATTTTACTTAACTTTTTTCTCAAGTCTTCCTTATTTTAATATAGTTAAGCTGTTTTTGTTGTTTATTCTCTTGTCATACTTTTTGCCAACTTCTTCAACATGGCTCTGTTCACTTTGGAAGTCGACGTCAAAGGAAGTTCTTTCATGAAAATAACTCCACCTCTTAGCTGTTTGGTGTCTGCCAGTGATTCTGGAAAATATTTTCAAATTACTTTCAAATGTCCACGTATAAATTACAAGCGTTCATTGTACAAAAACGTGCTTTTAGACATTATTAATTGGCGCGAATGTCGCGCTTTCATTACCAAGTCAAGTATCAGAATGATTAGTGAGGGGACATAAAAGTCGACAGTTAGTGAGGCTAGTGTTGTGCCAGTACCGGCACAGTGTCGGATTTCCTAACAATAAATATCGTTATCTCTGCTATATTCAAAGAAAATGAGAGCGATGGCAATATTTTCATACAAGTTTTCAGTCGGAATACAGATACGCTTACATGTAAACGCGTTTATAAGTGACAAGCAAGATGCTTAATGCCATACCTTTAACCAGATCCTTTATCTCCTGCGCGGTGACTGTTGTGTTGTGTTGGGGAACGACGCAAGCGACAGCCAGGTCCCCACATTCATCGTCCGGGATCCCTGTGACTGCCACATCCAGGACACCTGGATGCTTGATAATCACTGATTCTACCTCCGTAGGTGATATCTGGAATCGATTACTTTATTTCAAATTATAATTTGGACTATTATATAATATAAGAAAGCTTGACTGCGTGCGCTGCTATTCTTATGTAGGAATTTAGGGTTTTTAATATTTATAATTTTTCTGCATAACGATATAAATAGTGTATTTTTTGTTAATATCAAAGACAAAACAAAATATGTAATCGTTTGTTTGTTTTTGAATTAACGATATAATTCCTGGTATATATTAAGGAAGTACGACAATTTAGAAAAAATATTATTACGTGATGATTGCGATATTTGAGGAGCATCTTCAGACGATCGACATAAAAGAAGTTCCAGTTCTCGTCTCTGTACAGAAGGTCACCTGTTTTAAGCCAACCATCTTCAGCATATGTTTCATTTGTTGCTTGTGGATTTTTATAGTAACCCTGAAGATCAAAACAAAACTATTTATGGTATTACCAGAAAAATAAAAACTCACGCCACCTTGCGGAAAGTCTAAATTAGAACGAATTTCTTGTACTGTCAACTGTAATTTAATTAGAAGTATAAATGCGTTCCCATGGCATGAACATCTTAAATTATTGTTATTCGGTAATTAAAACCGTCTTTCCTCACCTTAAAAGTAACAGGTCCTTTCAGCCAAAGCTCACCAGTTACATTTGGTTCCAAGATATCTTTCTGGGTCTCCGGATCAATTAACTGAAATGTCGATCGGTATTGAGTATTTTGTGTTCATCATAAAAAAATTATAATGAAGCTGACTGCAACTTACTCGACTTTCAAGATGGGGCATTGGTCTACCGATAGAGCCTGGGAAAGCCGAGACGAGGTTAAAAGCAAGGCCAGCGATTTCGCTGCAACCATATGCTACGAATGTTTCCGTTTCCGGTGTTATCACCTGGAAAAAAGGCTATATTTAAGTTTGTTTTAAGTTTCATATTCAAGACTTATAAAGTGTGTTACATTTTAATCTCCTTTGAGCCTTAAAAGTGAGAAAGGTTTTTTAAATTATTAACTCTTCTTTATTAATTTAATTCATGAAAACAAAGGGTTTAATTAGTCCAAATTTATTTTTAAAAATCTTTTTTTTTTTTTACCTTTAAATCATCTACCAACGTTTGAGGTACAGCACTGCCCCCTACCACTATATATTTGAAACTTGAAAAGTCACATTTATTACGCGTTTCACGCTTTGTCAATGATATTGCCATTGTCGGACTGATTATCATGAATTCTGGCTGAAATTAAAAAGAAAAAAATGTACTATAAATATGCAATAATAATGTTAATCTGAGTTAACTAAATCACAAACGCAGTTAATTTTTTTGTGAAGATTTCTTCATCATAGTGTTTAAAAATGTTAGTTATTCCAACAACTAAAATTAGGGTTTTTAAAAAAAAATGTTATTAAGGTAAACATTTCGCGGCAAGTCAGGACAATGGGAAAAATAAAATTTGTGAAAATCAGAAGTGAATCTACACTAATATTATATTCAAAAATTGTTCTACCATTTTCATAATTCCCTTATGGAATAACATAAAATAGATTTTTTATACTGTTAACAAGTTTTAAAATCAAAGTCTAGTCGTGCAAAGCCTAGAATAGTACCTTATATTTGTTGATAAGATCATACGTGTGTTCTGATGTGGTTGGCAGAGATGTTTGTATTCTCGTAAACTTCATCATAGGCGATAGAATAAAACTGAATATCGCTGACAGCCATTGCACTGGCGATACTATCAGAACTCTATCAACTGGTGACGGGAACTTAGAAGTTATCATCCTGTATATAATGAAAAATATAAGTATGTAACAAGGCGTAGCATAGAGCGTCGGTGGCTCAGTGGTCAAGCACTTGACTTGCAATCTGCAGGTCCTGGGTTCGAATCCCTCCATGTACCAATGTGTTTTTAGATTCCCGGTTTACATATGTACATTTATCCGACGTTCTTACGGTGAAGGAAAACATCGTAATGCAAGCTGCACATATCTGAGAAGTAATTGGTTGACTTTACACATATCTTTGTGTAAAGTCAACCAACCCGCACTTGGGCAGCGTGGTTGACTATGGCCTAATCACCCTTAACTTAGGGTAGGCTCCGAGCCCCTCAGTGGAGACCTATAGTGAGCTGATGATGATGATGAACAAGGCGTAGACAACGCATCTGCAATTGATGTCTATGCGCAGCGATCGCTACGCTATTTTGGCGTATTTAAGTGACCTCTGGCTCCTTTGCCACTTTATGATATAAAAACATGTACAAGAATCAGATGCGTTTTTTACTAAAGCAGACAAAAAAGGAAGCTTCTTCCTTCATTATAACTTAAAGGCAATCAACAAAAAAGTCCTACTTGTAACAAATTATATGTAAAGCAATAATATAATGTTTTATTTACCATACATAGGGTAGACCATACATAAGGTTTTTATGTGTGAGCGCAGCACATTTAGGTGTACCAGTGGTCCCACTTGTAGAAATTAGTAAACAGGTTCTCTCCTCCGGATCAAAGTCTGCTGGCCTGAAATATATCTTATAATAAAATTCTTTGTCTAACAATAGATATCTAGAGAACTATTTTTGCTTATTCTCGGTGTTTTTAAGTTAGTTGATTGAATAAATATATAAGACTGTCATCGCCCGCTACTCCGTCCGCTATGAATTTAAAATGACTATGTTCTACATCCGTGACAAATTCCATCGAGATCCGTTCGGCCAGTCTGAAGATACCATCAAACAAACATCCATCCATCTAAACATTCGCATTTATAATATTAGTAAGATAGTTTTTGTTTTTGTAATTAAAATTCGTACTTAAAATCCTCCACAGATGTTTCCCTTCCATATTTATGTATGAACTCCATAAAGTCACATTTTCCTCCTTTGTTGTACGTCACTATAGTTGTGTCTAAATTCATCTTCTTTATCACTTCCTCGACATCTCTTTCTCTTTCACTTAGACAGAATATTACTTTTGGTAAACATATTTCGAAGGCATCTTGTAGCTCCTCTAAAAAAAAGCAAAATGTAGTAGTAAAGAGATCACGAGACATGAATAAGATGGAAACGGAAAGTGACTAGGACTAATTGCTAGATCGATTTAGAAGACATAACACTTGTATTAACTCGTAGTGGGAACAAGGTAGACTGATAATAAGAAATTATAAAACTTACTGATTCCAAGAGTACTGTCGACACCTGCAACAATCAAGCCTAAATAGAAGGCAGCGTACATAGATGTAGTCAAGTGGATACAATTCGGCGCCATAATGAGAATGACGTCATCGCCCTTCAATCCAAACTTTCGGAAAGCATTCGCACAACCCACTGATCGTTCCAATGCATCTTGAAATGTTTCTGTTTCTCCAGTACCACCATCGATCTGCAAATATCCATTGAAAAGCAACTGTACCAATGTTTTCGTTAAAAAAAAGCAAAGTCCGATAATACGATGAATTCTTATTCATGTTGTGATGATTACTTGGTGATTATTTGTTAGTTGGGTATAAAACGAAGTGATTGTATTTTTTGTTAGGTTTCAAGGTCCGACTGACTGTACGTTAGATTGAATTAGATTACATACCGTACCTACATGTTATAAATATGTAAACATTTTTTTTGGACACAGTTATATCGTAGATAAGGCGGACTTGATTAAAAACAAAGATGACAAGACAATGCTGTGTCTATTAGGATGCGTTTCCACTGTCACAACAAGAGCAAAAAATATATAATCATTCCTCATTCTTGGTTTGAAAAAAAAAGAGAGCAAAAAATGTTTTAATACAAATGGCGTGGCAATTAAATATTCCTTATGGAATGCACTGTGAGTTCCAGCGTAGGTTTACACTTCTCCAGTTCTAATCCAGTGTTGGACTGGAATAATGTAAACTTGAACATACCTGCATTACATTACTCGGAGTATCTTTAAGGCTGTGCAAGATGAGTTTGCCGAGATGATGTCTGTCTGAGGGTATGCCAGTTTTAGCGACCACTTGACTCCCCAACTCATTCAGATACCAAATGGAAGCGTCACTGGCATGTTTGTGGAATTTAATTCTTTGTTTCATCCTTCCAGGATTATTTAAATCTATTGTTGATTCTAATTTGGTTCGTTATTGATCTGAGAACAGCTGTAAATATGTCGCCATTTAATTTATATCACAATTACATACATTTTAAAACTGTTCAATTATCCTTTATTATTGAGTTATAAGACTCTTCAATGTATTTAACGTTAGGAACAAACGTAACAGGTTGATTTGTTGCTAAGTAGTTACTGTCTAGTGTTTAAATACCGGAAGATCAAACAACATTATAGTAAGGTTATCTTTTCTTACAAACAGTATAACAGAAAAAAACCACGAAAATTAAACTTATAGATATATTTCTAACGTTTAATTTGCAATTCTGACTTAAAAATGATATAAACTCAATAGGTATGAATCTTTAGAATAAGCTAAAAAATACAACTGTTTACAAGCTCTAGTGAGCATATGCATATAAAACGTAGTTAACGTCCGGCAAGTATGCAAACAAGTGATGAATATGGAACATTCTGTTAATAGCAAGTCTCCGAGCATTGAATCTGCCTCTTCTAAACCTTTTTTCTTTGCGATACTTTTAAACAATATAATATGAAATTTAACACACACATTAAGGTTAATTTTAATTTATAAAATACTAGCTGTCGACCGAGACTCCGTCTGCGCGGAATTATAATAATACGTAGCTTATGTGTTCTTCTGGACTGTGTTCTACATTTTTGCCAAATATCAGCGAATTCCATGCAGCCCTTTTGGAACATTCAAACAAACATCTAAGCATTCACATTTATAATATTAGTAAGAAGTAAGATAGTACAAAGATAATTTTCCTTTTTTTTCTTGATTTGATTTACACACGCGGATAACTTCTAGATGGGTAAATTTATAACTAATAGTAATTTAACATTAAATATTGTTTTCTTTGAGTGTTACTTCCATATATAAAGTTTACTTACAACTTTATACGTTTGTCTTCAAAATAAACTGCGCACACAACACACAATAGACATTGTTGTTCTCTTGAGATTCCATTAAATACTGCGCTCAGTCGTGATCTCCACTTATGTAATGTTGACGATATTTTTTGCTTAAGGCAATTTTACACTGGTCGAAGTTAATTAGTTAAATTATTTAACACGTTCAGTGCTACCTACTCTCCCAGTAACTAATATGTTGTATTCATAAATCGTAGTAGTATTGAACGTGTACCAATTTTTTCTACGAAATAACTGACTGAGACGAAAAATCATGTTTAATACAAGAGACTATTTAGATTATAAACCAAAAAGCTCGACTCGACTTGTCCCGTATTTGTTACCTCACTCTTTATTATTGTGCAAGCGGTTTAGAACATACGACTCTAACATTTTATTTCGTTATTTAAACAATAAGAACTTGGAGCTGGTTTATAAAAGTTAATATTGCTCGCTATTAAACTAGTTGTCGCCCGCGATTCCGTCCACGCGATATTAAACAAAAATAAGTTCCTTTTGACTATGTTAAGTAGATAATAGTCAAAAGAAACTTACTAAGAAGTAAGAAGTATGAAAAGTTCACCTTTGTTGTTTTCTACAAGATAAATAGAGTTGTGTTAGTGCGTTTGAGTTAAAAAGTACTAAATACTTCGTAAAGAAAATAGTTTTTAAACCTTAAAATTGTAGTGTTTGAAAAGTATAGCATAACCTTATGATGAAAACATTTAGCCTCGTAATTTTTGTTGGCGAGCTCCCATAATATTTATTAATATATAAAACATGATGACGGCCAACAAAATTTTATGTGCTCGTTCCCACTTGACTTCCGACAATCGTGACATAGAAAAGACAGAAAAGTTCTTTTGAGACTTTTTCAGAGGAGTGCTAATGACCTTTATAATTTAGTGTCACATGCCCACCGGGTCAGATTAGTTTATCGGTCTATAGTGTCTTCTGTTTTCTTTTATCAAAAAGATTAAAGGGAATTATAACATGTTTTATTAGAAATGTCAGTGCACAGTGGGCCACATTTTGGATTTCATAGATATTTAATTTGATATTTAGTATCAGAATTTTTGCTTGAATATCCTTTAATGTTTAAAACATTAAATTTATTGAATACCAAGCCGTTCGGCGCTATTAAAATTGTTCAAAATATGAGAGACTAAATTGTACATAACAAAATCGCCTATAAAACCTCTTACGTTACAAGATATGTATTTCGTCATAAAAATCAAATTCAACCTAGAAAGGGACATTGAAAACATCATATGAAAACATCTATGAAAGCCTTCGATAAAAAATACATGAAATAATTAACGATGGTGAAAGCCTAAATCGTATTCTACTGTGCGGCAGTAAAGTTCTAGGGTAACAATATGTATGTTTGGGCGACTGTACACGGTTAATATCGACGAAGTTCATATACAACAGTGGGCTATCACGAATCGACGATGACGATTCGAAGGCCATTATCATAAATATTCGTGATACACGCACTGTGCTCAGCGTACGTCGTAACTTGGCAACTAATGTCATTATCTTGGAAAATTACAAATAGCTTTGCGAGTCATCTTAATAAGTTTGTAAAATTATTTTGATTAGATTGTGTGTACAAGTGTTCGTGTCGCTAATATAAATATAATGTCTCACAACAGCTACCTCACCGTTACTTGATAAAATATGTACATTAAGCAATCCTGTTCTGTTGTAAAAATCATCTCTTATCAGCAAACAGTTTTTATCTTTTCGTTGACTTGTTACTTTCCAAGTAATTACGAATCTTATTATATAATAGAATAATTTGGATATTCTTGTTTTGTATTTTTACGTGAACTTTATCTTTTATTTCTGTATAATAGAATATGTGGAAATTTGCCTTTTCACGCAGTCTTGCGGTAGGTCAACTTATACCAGTGATTCACAAAGTGAATTCCAATACACTGAGGTCCACAGACGAACCGGTGGATTCTACGATGACAGGAAATTAATTCCAGGGTTCAGAATCCCTCTATATACAATTCGTCCCTATCATTATCTTTGATAAAACACATAACAATATGTTTTGTACAGGAATACAAACAAAATATTACTGCTTCTTCTTCTTCTTCTTGAGATGCCTCTCCGACTAACGAAGGTTGGCGATCAGTTCTCCATATTCAAAGCCAAAATCAGTAAAACCGTAAATATAGGTACACAATTTATTTCCAAAGTACACTATTTGATATCTATATATATATTATTAAAATTGGAGATACTGTTGTTACAGTATCTCCAATTTTAATAATATATATAATTCAATTCAAATAAGAATGAAAAATAAATTTAAAATATTTTTGTCCTTCCGTCCGCAAGGTCACGTTTCTTCCAGATAATATCCGGAACAGTTGGATTGATTTTGACTTGATTTATATGGGAAGGTAGCTTCTTATACAATGTGCAAAGTTTCAGTTATTTTAAATGCAGATCATTCTGCTTCTTTCTTCACTTTCCCTACTATAAAATACTGAGGTGGTACTGTGAAATAACAAAAGGTTAAAATTACATTGTAAATTATTGCTATGAATTTCTTGCAGGCGTAAAATTTATTAGTATGAGCATTTATGACTTTACAGAAACGGTTGTACTAAATAAATTCTCCCACTATCAGCATTCATTTTTTGGTAGTAAATTGAAGTTTTTAATCATTAATAAATACTTAATTATGTTTTAATTGTATTGTTACAGTACTGCCTAGTTTTTATGAGTACGGGTTTGTACATTCTGACAATCTTTAGCCTAAACGACTAAAAGGATTTCCCCTGAGTACCATACACTCAGGTTTTTAAAGTTACCGTTCAATTAAAAACGTTCTCTTACGCTCGAATGATTCGCACATGTAACAAGAATCCAAGGCGACGGTGCAGGAACTTACGACTCGTACTATAAATAACGTAATGTGCATTACTGACAGTAAAATTGTCGTGACTAATATAAAAACCAACATATTACTACCATAGCACACGATTACTACTTAAAGAATCGAAGATTGATTTTAAACTTAGATATTTTCAATTTACTAAAATATATTGTATTACTAGAGTGTTTTCCGTTGGGTCGATGAGCCTAATAATTTCTGTTAAGCCAATTTTGTCTATTCAATAAAAAAAAACAATTTAACCGATTAATATAGGTAGGCAGATCAACCCAGCGGGATATCTTTCTCATTTGGCCTATTGTGTCTATACAAGCGAAAAAAGCATTGATCCGATTGATTCCATAAATGCGAACGGCCCAATGGGAAAATATCATTGGGCCGATTAATCGGATGATATCTCGACCACTTGAAGGAATTTCCGTATTCCTAATAATTCGTCAAAAATTATATTATTAATATTGTAATATCATTGCAAAGATTAAATTGTCTTATGTCTTATTATTATTAAATTAATTAGACATAGTAATAGCTATATTTGTACTTAACATATAATGGCGAAAATCCAGTTGACTTTCTCAAAGTTACATTAAGAAGGAAATCTTCGTTTTTTTAAGTATTTTGTCTTACAAACAATCTCAATGTCCTTCTCGTTCGTTTTAAAAAGACATAACAATTTGTTTTCGCATTTGTATTTTGGCAGTGGAAACTCAAAACCAGTTTAACTCGATAAACAAGTTTACGCATAGATTAAAAAAATATTAAATTTGCAATAAAAAAGAAGGAATTCGTTACAAAACTACTGTCTATAGAAAACAAGTAGCAATTAAACCGGTCAGGACGTAATAGACTTGTTTGTTGTGTTTTTCCTCTATTTACAACGAACTGTGTAAATAAAATTCCAAGCAATAATGTATTAAAGAAGAAAACATCTGTTAACAATTATTATAATTATAAAATTATTATATTATCTACACTAAGGGAAAGAATACGATTCGAATGACACTACGAAACTACGAAAAAAGTGTGAAAATGTCACAAATACCAATATGGCCGCCATGTATGAAATTTGACGTATCACAGTTTACTTAATTTAGGCTTTAAAATGGATACGGAGGATGCACAAATGCATACCTACGCGTGAAAAACTTCACCTCAAGTCAGTTGTAATCACAACGCAATATTATTTGTGAAATATGTTTACGGTTATATGGAAATTCATCACATGATGTTTAGTAGTGTTGATTATTTTTTTGTGTACTTTGAGACATTAAGACACTCTTAACACTGCGTTGTTATAAAATACAATAAAATAATTGTATGTAATTGTTTTTAAACGATTTTTAAGTTTTATTACAATTATTTTGATAAGATTAAACAATTTAATTTACTTTGTTGGTTGAAATAATGTTTTTCTACATTAAAGTCCGTACGATGTCGACACAATTAAAATTTTTGATTATAAATGTGATTTGGTAATTAACTGAATTTGAAGTTATGATGAGATATATACTTTAACTACAAGGTTATAGAGTAGTTATTTGCTTATTTTCCAAGTAGATGTAACAATAATATTTAGTTTAAATATTGTTTTACGTATAACGAAATACATTTCCAAATCGAGGACTACCTTATAACATTGCTTAATTTATTGACGGTTACCTTTATGTATACCTATTTTGGATTAATTAATTTATTACATTTAAACCAATAAATGCACCAACACTGAAAAGAATATCCAATTTATATGTTTTAATTAACAATGTGCACAAACTCACGCAATTTTATGATTCCACTGGCTGTCGCCGCTACTCCTTCCGCGTGGATTAAAAAACTTAATTAGTAGCCTATCTGTTCACCCAGACTATGTTTTACATTTATGCCAAATTTCAGAGATATCCCTGCAATCGTTCTTAAGATATCTTCAAACAAATATGCATCCATCCAAACATTCGCATTTATAATATTATTATAGTAAGATTGTTCACGAAGGTCGTAGATTATAATCAGTAAAAATATTTGAAATGCGAATCTAAGTTTTATAAAAACATTTAACAAATATGCCTTGACATGTTTTTTTGTAGTCGTTTCTCAAAATTACTGAATTTATACAAATTTTTATTTGAAATGCATAAATACTGTTGTTTAGCAGAATTGAAAAAGAATAAGTCATTTTGTTTAAAAAAGAAAAAAAAAGTTGCGACTTTATGCGTCGGATGAGTAATTTCATGTCTATTATAAAAAAAATATTTAACGTTTTATTAATGACATTACGAGGTTATGTTTCACGATTTTGTAATTAGATACAGATTAGGTTTACGAAATGCACGATTGTGGTTACTAGTTCACAAGAAGTACGACAAAGTTATATTAGCTATAACCTCGCATTGTCGTTGACGTGTTGTGTTTGTTGTTGGGAAAATATATCGCAAAATGGATCAGATTGTTGGAAAGAAATATAAATTGAAAACATCGGATAATTTTGACGAATATTTAAAATATATCGGTGAGTATTGTGTTTATTTGTTTTCAATTTTATTTTTAAATATATTTCCATTTAAATGCAAAATTCATATTAAGTTTTTATGTCATTTATTATTCTAAATAGGTTTTATATTTTTTTATTTTGTATTAAAATTATAATTATTAAATCTACGTAATTAAAAACAATATTTCAAAATTAATTTCGATTAATTTAAATCTCAAACTACGCATGCAAAAATCAACATATATTGTTTTTTTTTGCTGTATAAAGTAACAAAGGTCTTAATAGTCAAGTTTAAAAAAAATAAAACATTGTGCAAACAACAAATTATTGAATACGATTATTTACGTGGGAGTAATCTAAATATGAATTGTAAATACCGCAAATTACCTACTATAATAAATATGACGGAGTTTTCCATAGACTATTTCACAACTTTTTTGTTGTTTGACATTGACCATATTTATATTATTTTTTACTACCATCGCTAATATGTAAATATTTGGCATATATTTGCATAGTAGTTTAGGCTTATTTTAATAGGCAGAATAATGTTTTAACAGAAAAAAAAAGAATATTTTGTTTTTTTTTTATCAAGATAAAAATCTTCCCATAATAGGAAAAAGATCAAGTCAATTAGTCAGTAAACATTTGAAATAACTTAAGCATTATAGAATTATTCTGATTGATGTCTTCTATAAGGTCGTTTAAGTGAATCAAGGTGATAGTCACAAATAACCCTATCGCAGCCTTAATGGTCTTAAAACCATTAGCACGCGCGATCTGAACCAGGTTCACCAGATTAGGTAGCAAACATAACCTTTCAACCGCTGACGCAATCTCGAAACAAATGCTAACGGGCCTTGTGTAGCGGTTTCAACATCCCACGATACACTTTAAGGCCCATATAAAACTTATAAATAATGGTAAAAAGATTGTAAAAATAATTGACAACCATTGATGACACGAACAAACTAATTTAAATAATAAAATTATTACAGAAAAATATTAAAAACGTCATTATCGGTTAACCTCTTGCTAAATTGCGACTTTTGAAACGATTTTTTTTTTCAATTATTTTTTCAGGCGTTGGATTCATATCTCGAAAAACCGCAAATTCTGTGTCACCAGTTTGTGTGGTGACACAAAATGATGACGGTTCATATACGTTGGCTATGATGACAACATTACGAAATATTTACACAACTTTTAAACTTGACGAAGAGTTCGAAGAAGAAAGGGCGGATGGAACCAAGGTAATAAATGACATTTTTAAATTTTAAGGTGGCAAACGAGCTAGTGTCTTATAGACATCCACAATTGCAGATGTGTTGCCTACCTTTAATCGACTTAGGACGTGACGCACAGAAAGGGAATATTACCCCTCCCTATTCGTTCCGTGCTCCATCAAATCGACATCACCTAAACTCATCTCAAAATCAATAATAAATCTGAGGAACACGCACTCATGAGACGAAACACAGAATTACTTTCACGTTGCGCCTGTTCTGTGCGGTCGTGGTGTTGCACAGGGCGAGGCCTATTCGTGCAACAGATGTTGCTGGCGTTTACTACTGTTATATACTTATCGCCAATCTGATGTTCAATGATGGCAAACAATACGCGCTAGTTTATTAAATGCCCAATCATCGTGTGGTGGCCACTGAGAGCGGCAAATAGTTCTAATTCAAATCAATAAGAATATTTCAAGTTATGTACGTTTATAGCAGCATAATTGTCAAGGAGTATAATGTTTGGAAAAATGTAACTGTATGTGTTTAATATTTTTAGGTTAAATCAACAATAGTGCTTGAAGGTAATAAATTAATACAAACTCAAATAGAACCTAATGGAAGAAAATCTGTACACGTGAGGGAATTCACACCGAAGACTTTAACCGTGGTTAGTATTATAAGTAAATTTATTTCATGATAATAAGTCATGATAAAATTTTAACGAACAATTGCTATGAATATTTAATCAGGCGTTTCATGTAATGATAATGTGCACTAAGTTCGAATTTTATCAAAAGCAAGAAAATAAATAAATTTAAAAAAGATTTAGCAATTTCGATAAAAATCTTCGTTCTTTGGTTTAAAAGCACCTAAAGCCTTGATATATTTGCGGACAATCAGGTTTTTGCTTTTTATAGTAAATATTTTTTTGAATTTAGAATTTGGATAGTAAGCAATTAATATTTTAATATAATGTTTTCGATTTTCAGACGTCCACTGCAGAAGGATGGAATGGACAATGCATCAGAGTGTACGAACTTGTTGAATAATTAATTCTTTATTCGTTTATTTAGAATATTATGTTTATTTCATTTTTGTATCTTAAGTGTGGAGTATTGTAAATGTAAGGTTATGTTTTCATTTAATTTTAATTTAAAAATAAATAATACGATCTCATCTCGCGTTATATTTTGTTATGACAGACTTCTTCAAACCACCAAAAAACCAATAAAATTCATTGCATTTATTTTAATACTATTATTTAAAAAAAAAACAAAAATCAAAATGTTATTGAATGTACCATCCATATTCTTCTGAATTACTCAAAACGGATCCATTGTGTCCCCATAATAATCTATCGTGGTACTCGTCCATGTTTGAATCCAATTTGATTCCTTGATCATATTTTTTATTAATTATTAAAAACATTAACACATAATTAATCATAATTGGACACAAAATCCATTCAAATCTTTCTTCACTAGTATTTGTACCACCCCAAGCAAGTCTGTCACCGATTTTATTAGTTTTCACATCCAGTTTTAAGAACAAACCATGCTCTTTGTTCACTATTTTGAACAAAACACTGTCTTCCTTCAAAACTGGTAGAAACTTCCATTTAACTCGTTCACTTCTTTTATCTCTACCATCTCCCCAGGCTAATCTATCGTTGTAAGAATCAGTATGGGCATCTAACTTTAGAGCTAGATTGTATTTCTTATTCAAGATTACCACATACTCTTCTTTAAGTATCGTCTGAAACGCTACAGGAAAATAGTTGGTAACAATATCTTTACAATTTAAATGCCATAGTTGGTAAGCGTAAGTCATTATGTTTCTATTTCCTTCAACCAGCAATTTAATTATAACATCGAAAATCAAACTGCCATTACTACTTTCATTGATAATTTTGCTTTTCAATATTGCATTCTCGTAATTACCATCAACGATATTTTTATACAAATAATTACATAATTCTGGGATATTCAAATAAGCTCTGAAACTGTTAAACATCGTTAAACCTAACAATTTCTGTGGCAAAACAAATTCTTCACAGTAAATCATATTTTTTGCGCTTAAAACTTTTTCAAGAGTTTTGATATCAGTAGAATCTTCTTTCAAACCGAACACAACAACTTTGCCGACATCTTTACTGACGATTCTTGCAATATCTTTAGCACAACTTTCGTTTATAAGTGCACCCAAAACAGTAACAAGTTTTACGGAATCATTTTTGATATAACCACTGGTATCACAATTCGTGGAACTTACGACTGGTATTCGATTTGGTATTTTCCTATTTGTATCCGGACCTTTGCTCACTAATTGGTGAACATCGTTAATATTGTAACAATCAGCGAAACCTGTGTATCCTTCCGGGGCTGATATTTTTCCCTCGCCCCAATAATCAATGTGATCAACAAGTTTACTATGGGATATTGGTATTTTAACCAAATTATAATCACCTAAAAACGGCACTTCGGAATATGGATACATTTTGTCAATATTTTGATCGTAGTTCGGAGGTCTCGCATATCTCCAAGTACTTAAGGATGTCATTTTTATTTTGGTAACCTAAAAATATTTAAAAAGTGATTGGTCAAATGTACAATATCAAAGTTACACACTTGTTAGAGGTAAAGAAATTAAAGAAGAAATAAAAAATAAGATTAAGTAAGGGCATGGTATAAGGAGGAAAAAATTGCATGTGTCAAGGACAACTTTAAATAAACCCCTATTTACGTACTTTAGTACCCTTTACATCGTTAGGAGTAAGCCTCAGAAGAGACGGATATATCACGTGAAATGTGACATGCTTAAGCATGACTTAAAAGATTAATAATAACTGGATTTGGCCCCGCATAGTGTCTGATAAGGACTGGGGGATGTAAAATAATCTATAAACATCAGAAATAGATCAAAGTCCTGAGACTTACCGAGTTTGAAGCGTAAAATAACTGTAACTTTAAGTTAGATGTGACTTATGCGGCTTTTATATATATTAGTAATATTTCCATGGTGGTTTACTATCTGACCTGTTTAAATATTGTGGTTTTTGATATGATAACGGAATATAAAAATAACTGCAAAGAGTTGCAAGCGGTTGCCAACGACACCGACTGCAAGGAATTAAAAAAAAACTTAATAACCTATGTGTTCTTCCAGACTATGTTATATATCCCGGCCAACTTCCAGCGAGATCTATGCAACCGTTCTGGAGATACCTTTAAACAAAAATCCATCCATTCATCTAAACTTTCGCATTTATAAAATTAGTAAGATGTAGCTAGGCTAGTAACTCGCCCAACTTGTAACGTTTTCTTTATAATACACACCATCATCAGCTTTGTTCTATCGTCTCTACTTATCTATTTATATCATAACTGTGGACCTAGCACGAATATTTGTGAAGCGCTATCATATCATCATCAATATGCTGATACTAATTTTTACAATTGATGATAACGTTACGAGAGCGCTTGTCGCAAATATTCGTGCTAGACCCACTGATCATACAACCCAAACACTAAAATTATTTACACATTACTTATTAGTGTTATATTGTGTGCTTACTTTTTATCTTTAAGACCTACGACATTAACATCTTTAAGCAGCAATAATCCACTGATAAAATAAGTTTAATACGAGTCATTCTATAAGAGATAATGTTTTAAAACAGATATATGAACAACAATGAAGAAAAATAGAGGGGCTATTAATGAGCTATTCGGGGCTAACACCGGTAGTTGTTAAAGTCGAAGGAAATTAGAGGACTTGATTATTGGGCAGTGTAAATCAAGATTTCAAAAAAGCATAAGAAATTAAAGCAATGAGGTCATGAATAGACCGAAATTCAAAAAGTTTGTTTAGAAAATCAAGTTCCCCAGACTATGGCATGGGATATCACAATTGAGATGGAGGAGGGTTAAACCCCACGAGTGTAAAAATCTTCAAAATTATATCATACATATTTTTTGCTGGCATTATAAAATCTTATAGTGGTTTAATATGAGTAGATATGTAGGGTTTTTCCTGTTAAAATATTACCCCAGGAGAGTTAAGCCACCGTGATTATTGACGCTTATTTTGCTTTCAATTACCTATAATTAGGTCTTAACCTAGGGATTTAACAACTTGAAAGTTTCGCTCTTTATTTCGTAATCGTATTATGCAGTATGTACACACCTGTAATTTTTTATGATAAGATATGCAATATCTATATAAAATTGCTTATAAATACCGAAAATAAACTGTTCGATTATTTAGTAATCAAAGCTTGGTGTTACGTTTGGAAAAAATAATTCAAAATGTCCTACCTCGGAAAATTGTACTCACACGACAGAGATGAAAACTACGAATCTTATATTGAAAGTTTAGGTAAGTACCATAGTGATTTATCTTGTATGTTAATTTCAAAAGAGGAACCTAAACATATCTGAAAAGTCAAAAGTATTGTTTGAGTAATTGATAAATAAAAAAATGCATTTCCTACTGTAGTTTTATTAATAATATTTAAAGAAACAATCGCCCCACAGCAAAAATAATATTTTAAAGTACTAGCTGTCTTAAAAAATCGTTTGTAAAAAACCTTCATTATTTGCTATTCCTGGCTATAATTTATCTTATCCGTTTAGTCATTTTACTTGGTAATAAACATCGATCCGAATATTCACTAGTAAGAAGTAAGATAAGACAAACTACTTTGTAGGTCTGCCGGCTGATAAAGTGGCAAACTTGAAGAACTACAAGCCACAACAGAAGCTAGAGAAAAATGGGGACACCTACACGTTGACAGCTGTCAGTCCCGTGGGCAACCGGGTAGCCTCTTTTAAAGTAGGCGAGGAGTTTGATGAGACAGTCGCCGAGGGACATAAAGTAAAATATTTACATTACCGCTTATTTGCACAGTAAACCACATGTCCGGTTTCGATCCATGCCATGTACCAATTTGTTTTTCGATATATATTTATCCCACGTTCTTACGGTGAAAAAAAAACATTGTGTGTATAATTTTCGTCATCAGCTCACTATACGTCCCCACTGAGGGGCTCGGAGCCTACCCTAAGTTAAGGGTGATCAGGCTATAGTCAACCACGCTGGTCAAGTGCGGGTTGGTTGACTTCACACATATCTTTGAATTTCATCTCAGATATGTGCAGGTTGCACCACGATGTTTTCCTTCACCGGAAGAACGTCGGATAAATGTACATGTGTAAATCGGAAATCGAAAAATACATTGGTACATGGCGGAATTCGAACCCAGGACCTGCACATTGCAAGTCAAGTGCTTGACCCCTGAGCCACCGACGCTCTATATATTTTTTTTATAATTTTTATACATTTTCAGGCGAAGACTACATACACTCTTGATGGCAACACTCTTACTCAAACCCAAAAATTCCCTGACGGTAATATTTTGTACACCAAAAGAGAATATTTCGACGACAAACTGATAGTGGTAAGATCTTTTTATATTTGGAAATAATTTTTTAGTACCAGACATTTGATTTTCTCAAAAACCAAAATGGCAGTCATGTATAGAATTTGACGTTTCTATGTTTATTTAATTTAGGAGTTGATTAAAGTTAATAATATCAATTTTTCCATCAAAATCTTGCAGAGAAAACTAAAAAACAATGTTGATATTGTAATTTAAAATCGTACGTTTCATTTTAGACGCTGACGAGAACAAACTGGGATGGTACTGCTGTGAGATACTACAAAGCTTAATTTGATTTTTTTTATAAGCTAACTTTTAATATTTGATTAAAACCTTTTTAATATAAATAAAACATCAAAACCATCTTTGACTATTATTTACTATTACATACAAATTCATTTTAGTTAGGATTTGTAGACAAATTTTTGGTATTTATTGCACCCATGAGAAATATATCTTTCTTGTAATTTTCTGCTGCACTGAGTTCTTTAATTGTTAAAATCTGGATGTCTGAGCTTTGCTCGGTATTCTTTTTTTTAAATTGTGTTTTTTTGAAAATTATACTTAAGTACGAATTACTAATAAAATGATGAAATATGAATAATATTTTTCGATCTTACCGATAGAAAAAGTTAAGTTTATGTTTAAGTTGGTTATCGATAAAACATGAATAAATTGACATTTTCTAAAAATGATTCCTAGCTAGATCGATCTATCGCCCCCGAAACGCCCTTTATACTAAATTTTATGAAAATCGTTGGAGCCGATTCCGAGATTCCAATTATATACAAGAATTGCTCATTTAAAGATATAAGATTAATGTCGCCCTTAGTGTAGGATAATATGCGTAATTAAAATTAAGGTAAAACTTTAAAACAAATAAAGTACAACTCATTATTTTGTTTAATTATGTTGTAACAAATTCATATAAATATAAATCACAGAACACACAAGTAGGTTTCTCTGGCAATAATTCTAAATGTGCCAAACAACTACATCCCTTACAAACAATATAGTCATCATTCTCAATAGGGGTAAATGTTATAGAACAAAACATATTTAAATGTCCGTCAGTACACGAAAAACCATTAATTTCTTTATCACAACACTGACAAATATATTTATAATCTGTGGTTATTGATGTTATTTGAGGATCAATGAAGTTCGATAGTTCCATCTTATATTTTCCACAGTAATATTCCAAATAAGATTTGGCACCGGAAAGTGTTTCGAATTCTAATTTGCTTATACAATTTGTTTTGTATTTTGCATAATTTTTTTTCATAATTTCACTTGCATGAATAGCGTGTATTCTTTCTTTTATTACTTCCAATGATGTCTCAGGTAAAGATAATGTTGTTGGTACTTTGCAAAGTATTTCTAAATTATTATAAAGTGTTAAAATTATATAATAAAGTTTTAATTTATAAATGTCTGTGTCACCTTCTGACAATAATTTAGTGTAATCAAATTCAGGTAACATTCCTGTTTTTAAAGTTGTATATATTAATGCTTCAATATAATCCCAACAATTTGTTAATTTCTTTGTCTCATTAATGTATAGTTCAATCATTTCTGAATTATCAGTTGTCTTTTTTAATAAAATCAGATCGATTTTTAAAGGTTCTTTTCTCCATAGAACTTTTCTTTCTATTAGTGCAAATGTACATAAAACACCATTTGGAGAAAACCCAATAGCATGTAATTCTGAACTTGGATATGATTCTTTTATTTCTACTAAAGTTGTTTTTACATTAAATTTACTATTAATACAATCAATATCTATTTTAAATAATTTATTATTAATTGTAGATAAATAAAATTCATTTTTTAACTTTTTAATATCAGTAACTTTGTAATCAGTTAAATTTTTCACATCTTGTGTTATTAAATTTAATTTTTTATCAAAGATTTGTACTACAAAATGTCTATTTTTACTGTATAATAAAATTAAATTGTCATTTTCAAAGACATAATTAAGATTGTTTACTATCATTCTATCACTGTATGTCCATATTTCTTGTTTATCTAATGCTTTGATTGAATTATTTTCTATGTTACATACATAAATATATACTTTACCTAATATATTAGACTTAATAAGTAAGAATTTTTTATCACTTATAGGTACCCATTTTATGTTCATAATTTCTAATGGATCTTCATCTATGTCACCAATTATTTCTGCATTTAATTTCGAATTCCAACAATTTATTAACCAAAATAAAATTAAACCATTTTTTTGTGCAGTCACAAAATAACATGAACCATCAATATTTTTTTTGTCAGGCCAACAAATAGCTACTGTGGCTAAAGCATGAGCTATTTCTTGTAGTTCTTTTGAGTTTTTAGGAGTTACATTTACTTTTGCCAGTGATAAACGTTTCAGATTGTCCTTAATTAATGATGATATGTTTAAAACACTAATCCATTCTAACCTACTAGGACCAAAGACTTCAACACAACCAACATTGGTTAAAACAGCCATGACACTTTCCATACCATTAATAAACCCTGGTGGAGACCATTCGAAGGCAATTATGCAAGTCATTTCATTTAGTAGTTGATTATTATGAGGCCACAACGTCGGATCCATAACCATTTGGATTAATTCTGAATTTCTAACACCATTTTTTGTAACATTATTTTCAAATAATACAGATACTGGGCTGTATTTTGAAGCGGTGATTATAGTCTCTACATAATCAAGTTTCTTGTCGTATCGCTGCAAATTGTAAGGAATATCCAAAATGTGTAAACCTCGGTCAGTGCGAAATGCTATTGCAGTGTTATTACACACCATTTTAGTATCTTCGATTTTATTGATGTTGATATGGAGCTTGGTTATTTCATTCCACATTTTTATTACGAAATACCAATACTTTTATAAAATACGAGAGGGAAAATTATTAACAAATAAATTTTCCTCACTCACTCCACAAATAACAATATTTGACATTGACATGTTGTGACATTTATATTTTTTAAAACCGTAAATAAAAAGTACAAATGTTTACAAACACACCACGCCAAAATCATATTAAACTAATTATTTAATTAAAAATTATAACTCAACTCACTTAAACATGTAAATAAAACCACTACGGGCTTATGGTAAGAATTGTGAAGAAAATTTGTTTCTTATTATACAATCCGATCATTGTTATCAGAATAAATAAATAAAAATCATTTTAGCAATGTTACAATAGGTTTACAACATTTGCATCAAGCGGCTGATGGGACAAGTAAAAGCAAATAAAAAACGAAATGTTCCACTGTCAATGTCAAAATAAATCACTGAATAAAAGTCATAATACAAGCACGTTTTTGGGTTTTGAGAGGTACGTTTTCGTTGAATTTACAATTTATGCTTCCTAAAACAATTTATTTCTAGCAATTTTAAATGATTTTGCGTGTACGTCCCAGTGTAATCTAATAAAGATTTCTTTACAACGATGGGGAAAGCACGTCACAATGCAAAGGCTCGACAAGTTGTTAAAACAAACATTGATAATTCTCAAACAAGCGAGGTAAAACATTTTTATGATCAAATTAAATCACAAAAAGACTTGGGAATTCAATCTTACAAATCAATTATAATTGCAGATAAAATTAGAATTTGGCAAATCGGATTATGGCGCTTCGGATGCAAGCAATCTTTTGGCTCTACCTTCTAAAAAAAGGAAAACAAACATCATTAAAGAGAAAAAAGAAAAGACCAGATTTCTATCTAAAGCTCAACGGAAAAAGTTAGAAAAAATAGTTGAAAAGAAGAAGAAGAAAGAATCTGTAAGTACAATCATCCATTTTATACACAACACAGTTCAAATCGGAAGAGATACATTTTTAAATTCTTTCAGAGGGCAGCACTGTTGGAATCACTCTCTCAAGTCCAAGCTACTCCCGATGAAGTGAAACAACTAACAGCCATTTCTGCTGTACAAACTATAGGTCTCAGAAAGTTGAATGAGTTCAATACAGAAGTTACAATTAAACAAGATACACAAATAGATGAACAAAAGAAGTTCAGCAGCATAGCAGGTGATTATGACAATGATAAAAAAATATTATGTTAATTTTATATTTAACTAGCTGTCGCCCGCAACTCCCTCTGCCTGTAATTAAATAAAACTTTGTAGTCTATATGTTCGTCCAGACTATGTTCTATATGTATGCCAAATATAATTGTGATCTGATTAGTCGTTCTGGAGATGCCTTTAAACAAACATCCATCCTTCGATCAGAACATTCACATTTATAATATTAGTAAGATTATTGATGACCTTACTTCATAAGTGCAGTGTTACCCATTTACAAATAGTCAAAATATTAAGAAATACACTATCATATTTTTAACATAAACCAAATTATAAAGTAACAAAATTGCATCTGTGGATCCTCTGGCGTTGTGTATGTTCATGGGCATTGGTACAAATCATTTAAGAAAATCCACTGCTTCTGCTGCAAGATTTTTAAATAGTTTTTAAGATTATCTTGAACATACATTGTGACAAAAGATTTCTTTTTAATATAGATAAAGTTGTAAAATACTTATGTTTTTGTTTATTTATTAATAGGTGCTAAGAAACGCCTTAGGCTGTTAAGATTAGAAAATTCAGAGAAAGTAAAGAAGAAAAAATATGACCCCAATGTTGTTGGACTTGAAGAATCAAGTGATGAATCAGAATCATCATCAGATGAAGATGATGAACCAGCAAATGGTGAAAATGGAAACAAAGAAGTTAGTGCCAACAATGTTGAGATTGTTGAAAATAATTTACCCGAAACAGTACAAGATGTAACAAAAATAACTGAAAAATATCCTCCCGTAGAAGTTAAACAAGTTATAGTTGTTGAACAGAAAAAACCATTACTTGAACACCCTACGGTTCATATTGATGTGAAACGAGATCCAAAAATACAAGTGGCGAGGTTAAAACTACCAATACTTGGTGAAGAGCAAAGGATCATGGAATTAGTAAATGAAAATGAATTTCTTATTGTTGCTGGTGAAACTGGTAAGAAATCATGTAACAATGTAATTCCCCCCTCTCTCTTAAACTTGGGCAAGATCCCAAAAAGTACCAAGACCCGTAATAAAACAAAAAAAAGTCGGGTGGTTGAGTCATTTAATCAGTGTTAGTCGAAAGCACAAGAACAGAACAAAATGCTTACATGAATTTATGCAGTGCAGCACTATCATTACCACATTGTTGTTTGGAACGCAGGAACACTTATATTGCATATCTCATGTAAAAATAAAACATGGCTCCGAGTAGTACTACCGAGTAAACTAGACAAGTAGAAATTTTCAGATTTGGGCTTTGACTGTAATTACAGTTTATTTCTCAATGTTATCCATTATTACTTGTACTAAAAAAATTAGAAGACCTTAATTCATTACAATGTTATTGCCATTTTAATGCCTTCAACGATCTTCAATCAATCTTCTTATCCTGACTCAACTCTTTAGGTGTCTTGTCTTAGGTGCTGGTGAAGTAGTCCTCTGACTTTTTTTACTATATACTTTGTTACTTTTTTACAGGTAGTGGTAAAACAACTCAAATACCCCAATTCCTATATGAAGCGGGGTATGCGGAAAAGAAAATGATCGCAGTCACGGAACCACGACGTGTGGCCACTGTGGCCATGTCTGCTAGAGTCGGCCATGAACTTGGCTTAACCAGTAAAGAAGTTTCATATTTAATGCGCTTCGAGGGAAATGTCAATAAAGATACAAAGATTAAATTTATGACTGATGGTAAGTTTGCATTTTGCACTCAGATTTAAGTGAACACTTAGGGTTGAGTGTAGATTTGGTATTAGAAATATACTCTAAGGAATTCCTTTACTAACTAAATAAAAAAAAAATTGACTAAATAAGTTGCCATACCTAATAATTAATTTTTAAAATGGATCAAAAGACTTGTAATTATATTGTGGAGGTATTGCAGTGTATAAAAAAAATTAACCATTGCAGTTTTAATTGTTTAAATTTTTATCTAATATTTACTTATTTGAATAAATTGTATGCCTGAAAAATTATTTAAAAAAAACTTCATAATGACAAAGTAGATAATTTATGTTAATTTTTTTATAAGAGGTTTGCTTCATTTATAATGTTATTACGGGTTTGTGATTTTTTGTTTGAGAATAAAGCAAATTTAGATTTATACGGGAAGAACTCTTGATAGTTTCACAAAGTAAATTTTG
>NW_013530970.1:3608520-3608742 GCF_000836235.2 Papilio xuthus | reverse complement strand
GGTATATACGGGAAGAACTCTTGATAGTTTCACAAAGTAAATTTTGGTATATACGGGAAGAACTCTTTATAGTTTCACAAAGTAAATTTTAGTATATACGGGAAGAATTCTTGATAGATTCACAAAGTAAATTTTGGTATATACGGGAAGAACTCTTGATAGATTCACAAAGTAAATTTTGGTATATACGGGAAGAACTCTTGATAGATTCACAAAGTAAAT
>NW_013530970.1:3560195-3606979 GCF_000836235.2 Papilio xuthus | reverse complement strand
TTTTGGTATATACGGGAAGAACTCTTGATAGTTTCACAAAGTAAATATAAATTACAGAAGTACTCTTAATGCAAATTAATTTAATAAATATTACATAAGCGAATAATAAAGAAAGTACTAACAATAATTTTGTTTACTAGGTGTGTTACTAAAAGAAATTCAAACAGATTTTTTACTAAGTAAATACTCTGTGGTGATAATCGATGAAGCACACGAAAGAAGTGTTTACACAGATATACTGCTAGGACTTTTATCTAGAATTGTACCTTTGAGGAGAAAACGTGGCAATCCATTGCGATTGATTGTTATGTCCGCTACATTACGAGTGGAAGATTTTATTGAGAACAAACGTCTGTTTAAAGAACCTCCACCATTGGTTAAGGTATGTAGACTTTGATTGTCACATTTATATAAAAGGAGCTGGCACGGCAAAGTTTTGGCATGTAAATTTTTTTTTAGGGAATTTCTAGATATTACTTAAATGACTATTAAAAATACAGGTTGTTGATAGAAGGTGAAAATTTAGGGTTTATTATGTATTTTTAATGCCACTTTAAAATTATAAAATTGTCCAAAAAATAAAAAAAAGGGTCTTGACAGATGGACGGACAACAATGTGAGTCCTCTAGGAGGTAAGGGGTCTAAGTAAGGGTTCTTTTTTTTCCTGTTTTTTAAAATGTTAAGTTAAAATTATATTAAAAACTTTATTATAATAAAAATAAAAGACTGTTTTGACCTTTTTTCAATTATGTTTTTTGATTCGACCTTTTTGTGTCTTTTCAGATTGATTCCCGACAATTTCCTGTGACAATACATTTCAACAAACACACGTACAATGATTATTTGAAGGAAGCTTATAAAAAGGCAGTTAAAATACACACAAGATTGCCCGAAGGAGGAATATTGATTTTTGTAACAGGCCAACAAGAAGTAAGACAATTATATTAATACCAAATAACCTTCAAACATCTTTATAAAAATGTAGGCGATATAGTCTAACTAAGTTATCTGACCCGGTGAAAGAGGCGATGCTTTCGTTGTTAGTTCCGTCAGGAAATATATAAAACCTACTTTAGTATAGAAAACGACAAAGAAAATCATAAGACAGTACAGTACAACAATCTTGTGACACTTTTTGATATCGGGGGCGCTAGTGAGCTATCTTAATTTAATTTGATTTATGATCTAAAATGGACAAAGTAATATATGTACTCAACAATAGGGCTCTTAAGACCCCGTGGGGATGTTATGCGTTCAGTAATAAAGTTTGGAGTTCACAAATTGAACAAAAATGTAAAGACAAGGGGTTCATGATACCATTACGAAGGTTTTAAGACCTTTAGACTCCTTGTCTATGAGAAAAAAGGTGTTATACTATATTGTTTAATTTCATGTTCTATTTACAGGTAAGATATTTAGTTCGCAAGTTAAAAGCCTCGTTTCCATATCGTAAGGATGTTGATTATACCAAAGTGATAACAAAGAAGTCTGTGGGTGAAGTGGACACGGCTTTGGACTCCGAGCCCGAAGATATTGAATCTGATGATGATGAGGTCAGAATTGCTTTTTATTATAAGTTTAAAGGTGTTTTTTATAAATTTCTAATTATTACGTCAATTTTTAACCTTGTTTTGTCATTTCATGTAATAAAATTCTATTCCTATATATGAATGTTCAATTGCTAGGGATTGGTGTAAGGAAATGCAGATGCCCTCTGGCGGGATACAAAAAAGTAAAATATATAACTAGACCCCCCCACCCCACTAGACCTAGCCTAGATCACGGCGGTGTCTATGTATATACATGTTTATATACTTTGTAGGTGGAAAAAGAAATGAAGAGAGCACGCAAAGCAAGGAGAAAAGCAAAGATAAAAGCGAAGGCGTTGCCTAAGATTAATTTAGACGATTACGATATGCCTGAGGACGACGGTCAGGCGGACCTCGTGGGGAGTGATGACGATAGTGAGGGCCACTTGACTGATTCTGGTAAGTTTATATTGAGATGAAGGTTTACACTAACATATATACTTTTGTAGACAACTTTAATCCACCCTTTTTAGGTTTAAATAAATAATTATTGACTCAATGTTTTTAAACATTGCAATTGTGCGAAAATACTAAAAAAATCTAACTTCTAGCTTGTTGTTTGAGAAACCGGTCTTTTAAAAACTGAGTTTTTATCAAATAATGTAATTTATTGATAATAGGTATCGCCTGCGACTCCGTCTGCGAGAATTAAAAAAACTTAGTAGTCTGTGTTTTTCCAATCTGTTTTAGATCTATGCAAAATTTCAGCGAGATCCATTGAGATACCTTTAAATATCCATCCATCCATCCAAACACTCGCATTTATAACATTAGTAATATAATGACGAAATTAAACTATTTTTTTTTGTTTTATAATTTTAATTTAATTCGTTGTTTACATAGATAATGAAGATAAGATACTGGAGACAGAGATAAGATCATGTCGTGAACCTGTGTGGGTGTTGCCTCTGTACTCAATGCTGAGCTCGAGTAAGCAGGCGCGTGTGTTCGCGTCGCCCCCCGCCGGCGCGCGTCTCTGTGTCGTCAGTACAGACGTCGCCGAGACCTCGCTCACTATACCTCATATCAAATATGTCGTCGATACTGGAAAGAAAAAGATGCGGTAACTTTAACAAACATTATTTATTATTTATTAAAAAACAAACATTTTTTTCAGACTGTCTTGTCTTTGTTTATGTCATTCTTTATATCTGTTTGTTTTCACATATTCTTTGACAGAATTACGTCTGTGTTTTTTTATATTTCTGCCAAATTTTATCGAGATTCGTTGAATTGTTTTTGACATATATTCATAAACATGTATCCATTCATCCAAAGATTGATAATTATAATAATACTAGCTGTTTCCCGCAACTTCGTCCGTTCAGTGTTAAAAAAATTATGTTTTACATCTATGCCAAAATTCATCGAGATTTCTTGAACTGTTCTTAAGGATATCTTGTAATATCTATCCATCTATACACCCAAACATTCGCATTTATAGTATTAGTAAGATTGGTAATGATAAGAATGTGTTGTCAGTGTGTACGACCACATAACGGGTGCGAGCGCATGGCGCGTGGTGTGGACGTCGCAGGCGAGCGCGGCGCAGCGTGCGGGCCGCGCGGGACGCACCGCGCCGGGGCACGCCTACCGCCTCTACAGCACCGCCGTCTTCTCACACGACCTCCCCGACCACCACCAGCCCGACCTCGCCAGGAGACCTGCTGATGATGTCGTACTGCTCATGAAGTGTATGGGCATTGACAAGGTAACACATCTATACATCATAGTGTTGTCGTCCTCCGTCCGCTCGAAATAAAAAAAAACTAAAATAAGTAGCCTATGTATTCTTTTAGACTATGTTCTACATCTATGCAAAATTTCAACGAGATCCGATCTGCCCTTTCAGAGATACATTCAAACATCCATCCCTTTAAACTTTTGCATTTATAATATTAGTAAGACTAACTTTTTACCATGTCTTCGTCTCTAAGCTGCCTCCCCACCAATTTTTAGCCAATTCTGTTCAGCCGTTATGATGTTATAAAGTAAGAAAGTAAGAAAGTGTTATAAAATGCTTACAAAATTGTTTGAGGTGCCCTCAGGTTACATTATTAAGCAACCCAAATAAAAATTCTTTAATTTTCACTATCCAGGTAGTAAACTTCCCATTCCCGACGGCACCGGACAGACTGCAGCTGCGACTGGCTGAGAAACGTCTCCAGGTCCTCGGCATACTGGAGGAACCTCCCGTTAAGAGCAAACGTAATGACGACGAACAGGTAAATAACCCAAACTTTTTCACGTGTTATTGTCTATATAAAAATGATTTCGTTGTTACACACAATGAAATCATTTTTGTATAGATTTATAAAATACCAGGCGTCGCCCGCGACTCTGTCCGCGCAGAATTATTTTTTTTTTTTACTCAAAAAGTAGCCTATGTGTCATTCCAGACTATGTTATACTTCTATTCCAAATTTCATCAAAATCCATTGAGCCGTTCCGGAGATACCTTCTAACAAACATCCATCCGTCCACACATTCGCATTTATAATATTAGTAAGATTATTTGTAAAAATACCTCTTTCACTTTACCTAATTTTTCAATTTGAGATCTATGACGTCACAATTCTGCTATGTTCATGTACGTTCTATGTGCAGGTGTTAAAAGTGTCGCCACTGGGCAAGGCGGTGTCCGCGTTTCCATTGTTGCCGCGGTACGGCAAGATGTTAGCGCTCAGTCACCAGCAGCAACTTTTGCCATATGCCATCGCGCTTGTCGCTGCGCTCACCGTGCCCGAGGTAAGACACGTGCCCCACCCGGTAAGACACGTGCCCCACTCGGTAAGACACGTGCCTCACAACTGACACCGCTGTTTCGTTATTAGTGTTCGTAAATAGACTTTTATTGTATTTTTATTACATCAATCGCTTTGTCATTCTTTGAAATATCATTAATCTGTTACTTTAGAGTCCCTTTTATCCTATGTAAAATAGGCACAAAATACAACATCTTGTAGCCAGTCCATTTATGGAGGTCAGTGATAATAGTGTTTTTTTTTTCTTTCATGATATTGTATGTAGGTGATGAGTGGTAAAGCAGAATGTTGGCCGGCGAGTGGTGAGATGTTGCTGCTGGGAGACGCCGGCGTGCTGCTGCGTGCTGTGGGCGCGGCCGAGTACGCGCATCTCAACTCCGAGGAGGAACTCTTCTGTGCTAAACACGCCTTGAGGGACAAAGTGAGCGAGATTAACTTATATATACAATTTTTTTTATATAATATATTGACAAAATACTGTGACATGAGATAATCTGCCTTATGCTTTATTAGTTTGAACAAGATTAGCATTAAATATACCAAAGATATACGAAAAACACTAGTCTATATAAAAAGTTAAAAGTACTCTGTGGACTATATTCATAGTAAAAAATTTAAATCAAAAAATGTAATAATAAGTAATATTTTAAAGGTAAGTCATAAATTATTTATAAAGAAAAAAATTCCAGCTGTGGATGAATTCCGCCATCAGAGCTCTGTTTTAAAATCCGTCACATTCAATACGGAACATATTTTTAGAACCGCTTGAATGACGTATAAAAACTTTGACAGATGACAGCAGACCCTTGACGCTGGCGCCATCTTCTTAGAACTATCAGTTTTTTCCCACTATTTAAATGTATTGTCCAACGTATATCTTAGTTATTAATAAAAGTTATCTTACTAATATTATAAATGCGAATATTTCGATGGATGGATGGATGTTTGTTTGAAGGTATCTCCGGAACGGCTGTATGGATCTTAATGAAATTTGGCATACATATAAAGCAAATTCTGAAAGATCACATAGACTACTAAATATGTTTTTTAAATTACGTACGGACGCATTCGCTGACGATTGTTAGTTTGATTATGAATTGAAGGATTAAAATATGTTAATTTCAGGGAATCAAAGAGATACGTAAACTTCGCAAGCAACTGACATCGGAGATAAATCTGAGTGTGGCAGGTGTTGACGTCACAGTAGATCCGCACATGAAGCCGCCTGATGAGAATCAGGCCAGGCTGCTGCGTCAGCTCATGCTGAGCGGACTGGGAGATCAAGTTGGCAAGAAGATAGCCTTGAATGAAGTTAAAGACGGTAAGGTTGGCAACTTAAAAAAATACTTGGCAAAATTAATGGCGAGAAGAATTACCTCTTATTGCTTCCTATAGATGTCAACATGATCAAAATTAAAAGTAAAAAAACCAATGAGATACAAAAAGCACTGTCCTCAAGACCTCTGTGGAATGTAGTCATAACAACAACTTCCGTCAAATTTTACTGAAAAAAAAACAAAATAAGTAACGTTTTGTACAGATGACAGGTGACAGATCACTCTTGACGCCAGCGCCACCTACATAAGCCTTTCAGTTTTACTCCCCAACTAATCTTAAACTGTTGCCAGTTTAAAATGTACTCTCATTCAATACAAAAAGGTTCGCAATATTACAGGCGAGGACAAACGCAAGTTCAAATACGCGTACCACTGCGCGGAGTTAGAGGAGCCGGTACATTTGCACTCAGAGTCCATCCTCAGGCAATGCATACCTGAGTGGGTGGTGTACCAGGAGCTGTATGAAACTGGTGCGGAAGCGAGACGCAAGATGGTGATGAGGAATGTTACTGCCATTGAGCCTGAGTGGCTGCCGGTTTATGTTCCACAGTTGTGCAACTTAGGTGTGTATTTAATTTTCCAATCTATCATTCATTTATTCATTCACTCTCATCATTAACTCATTCTCCCATTCGATCACTAATTCATTTACTCATGCTGTATTCTGTAGAGATGGATATCATTCACTAATAACCAATCACCCATTCGTTTAATCATTCATTCACTTATTTGTTTTTTACTCAATCACTCATTCAGTAATCACTTATATATGATGTCATTCACATTAAGCCATTAAGTTATACCATTAACCCTGGGTTTCTGACTATGAAATTTCCGTTTAAAACATATTGCTATCACTGTTTTGTCAAAGATAAAGACAGGGTGATATGTTGTATACAGAGACTTTGGTGTCAGAAACCTACGGTTAGGTATTACAAACCCATTATTAAAATACTCATTGATTAGTTCGTTTTTTGATTTACTCATTCAATTGCTCATTCACTCATTGATTCTGTCGTGACGCAGGTGAACCATTAACAGACACAGAGCCGAGATACGATGAAATCTCTGGTCGTGTGAGATGCAGCTTCAAAGGAACTTTTGGAAAGGCTTGTTGGGAACTGCCCGTTGTTGAGATTGATTATCCAGACAAAATTGAACGATACAGGTAACTCAGAGATGACAATTGGTTACTTATGGTTAGTTTCCGAGACCTAAATCTTTGTATAAAACATATCGAAAAAACAAAGATAACGATGTTTTATACATTTGGTCTCAGAAATCCACTATAAGAAGGATTGTTAGTGATTTAATTTAAGTAATATACTTACCGTGGGTTTCTGAGTCTGAAATCTTTCTATAAAACATATTGATATCTCTGTGTTGTCAAAGTTAATGACATATGACGATATGATTTATACAGATATTTTGGTTTCAGAAACCTACGATTAGTGAGTCAAATCAGTTACAACATTTCTGATGTTTATTTTTTCAGATGGTTCGCAAGATTCTTACTAGAGGGCGTTGTGTTTCCTAAGTTAAAGAAATATTCAAGTAGTTTGTTGTCACCTCCTTCCACGATGGTGAAGAGTTGGGCCAGGCTGCAGCCGCGCACTGAACTGCTGCTTAAAGCACTTATCATGCGCAGAGCGGGCACCAGACAACAACTTAGAGATGCCTGGGAGGATAATCCTAAGTGTAAGTTCTAAACATTAAGTCTACACTTGTACACTACGATAAAACTTCCTATGACGTCACAACGGGCTATTAAAAAAATTCAAATAAGAATGTTCGGTTCGAAAATTCCGATCTGATAAAAATTGTCAGAACATAAAAATGCGTAAATTGAACTTCCACTCGGATAATTAAACATTAAATATTACAGTTGAATCTGGATATGCGGAGAATCTCTATAACCGAGTCATTGTCCGGACCTGGATGACCTCCATAAGTGAGAAACCTGTATGAAGGAGAATAATCGTGATCGTTTGACTCTCGCTTATCCTTCGACTGTATTTTATAAATATTTTGTTTTATTTGTTTGCTTGTCTTTATCTCATTTGCTTATTTGAAACTAACTAGTAATTAAAAATCAGTTACAACTCGATCAATAGCGGTTTGTTGTTATCTTATCTTACTTCTAACATATATGAAACAACTTCTAACATATATGAACTATACATATATGAAAGTTTGGATGTATGGATGGATGTATGCTTGTTGGAAAATATCTCCGGAATTTGGCATATATGTAGAACATTGCCTGGAAGAACACATAGGCTAATAATGAAGTCTTATTTACATCCCGCGCGGACGGTGTCGCGGGCGACAGTTAGTGGCATTATAAATGTGAATGTTTTGGATGTATGGTGATGGATGTTTGAAGGAATCTCCAGAATGACTGCACGAATCTTGCTGATATTTAGCATAGATGTAAAAATACGCTAACAATTAAGATTTTTTTTAATTCCGGGCGCAAGGAGTGGCTCACAGCTAGTAATTTCATTTGTGGGTTAACAATATTGTATTTTATTACAGATTTATTGGACGAATACATGAAATGGCTGCCCGAATCAGCGCACAACGAAATCACTCTGTACTGGCCCCCGATATAATTGTTTATGACAAACAATTTGTAAATAGTGTAAATAAATATCGTAATAAAAAAGATTAAAAAAGTTATTATACTTGTACATCACCAATTATTTTTAAATTGTTAAAAAATTATTTCTTTTATTCAAAGATAACAACAGCGATGACGTACAAAAAAACTAATTTTAACAAATTTTACTTATGGTTTCCGAGACCAAAATCCTTGTGTAAAACAGTCATCTCATTCTTTAACAAAACAGAGATTTGTTCAAAGATAATGAGAGGGATGTTATCAAACAATATGTTTAATTTTATACAGATATTTTGGTTTCGGTAACCAACGATTAATGTACTAAAATCTATATATAAAATTCTCTTGTCACAATGTTAGTTACTCTCCTCCGCAACTGCTTGAGCTCGGCTGCTACCTATTTTTTAACAAGCGCAGGCGGAGTCGCGGACGACAGCCAATAAATTAATAAATTCTTAACGAGATAGTCTAACCTAATTAACTTAACTACTACAGGTCTAACGAGTTTACTGATATAACTGTATATTATTTTCACTATCGTCCTTACATTACGCATAATATTAAGTTTTCTTCATTAGGAAAACTACAACTCCTTAAAATATAACATACATATTACAAATCTAATGACTAGGCAAACTAAGAGTCACATAAAGGACAAAGAGTAGTTGCTAATTACCTTTATATATGGACAGTACACAAAACTCACGCCTCACCCAGAAAGGTAGGCAGAGACCACGGTCCTCTATTTGGAGTGGCCACATGAACCTGTACAATCCACTTTATTGTTGCTGCTGAGCCATAACTCGCTGGTTGCTGGGCATAGTCGTCCCCCAAAGATCTAGGATTTTATATAGGGTTACTTGAAATTGTTTTAGTTTTTAAAAAGTCAACTAAAATGATTAAACTCATAGTTTGCATGTCTGAAGCGAGCAATATCAGATTTTAATAAATCTGTGATTAAATTGTAAAGGTAAAATTGTTAAGATATGTTTGCCATTATTTCACAGAATGACGATAGAGATTCATAAAAAAAAATCATTAAAAAGTAAAAATCAAAATAATAAAATGATTAAACAGTCACACACAAAAAACCCACTTTACCCGTTTCTATCGAAATAATAAAACTTAAAGATACTCCAAAGTTTTTATGTTCTAAACGAAAATATCGTCAGTCGGACAAGAGACCTCATATGGGACGGTCTTGTTTTGTTATAACAATGTTGCGTGTTATAACAATATTTTTAATATTTACCCTAATCGGTGGTGCTACAGTCAAAAAGGCGAATTACAAGTTGGACATCATACATTACAATGATTTCCATGCAAGGTAACTTAATTTTATTTACGAATTAATTAATTGCTTCTATTCAGAGTTGACCTGGTTAGTATAATTAAGATAGTAATTACAACAGCACACAAATATATTTTTAGTTATTTAATTTGATCGTAGATTAGAAAATATTTTTCTTTATAATCCGAGGACATGAAGCGAATTTCGTTCATTTCCTTAAGTCATTTTTATAGAATAATATTTAAATAAATCTTTTATATTTGGTAATTAAAACATTTCAATAAATTACAACGTTAGGCACCTAATCCAAAATTTAAACCCAGACCTTCAATTTTAACTGAGTAATAGAACTGTACAGTTAAAAGTTACGTGTTTAGGCAAGGCCGATGTTGGCGCTTTCGGCGCCTGGGCAGACGCTCTCAGATTTGCCAATACAAGAATTTTTACCGTACAGTTTAACTGCGCAGTTTAAATTGAAAGTGTGTAACGTTTAATTCCGGCTCACTGCTCACCTCACCTTCTGTATATGCCACATGAATCATAAATAACAAACCCAGGTTAAGCCCGACTTAATGAAATCGGTTCGAGATTTTAATACGAGTACGAAAAATGAGTGCAATGACAAATCGGAAACTAACACAGAACGTTCGTTATCGATTCCACTTTGATCGGATTGCCTTATTGCGTTTTTACATTATAAAAGCCTTTGTTTATTTTCTAAAAAACGACAGGGATGCCAATATTGTTGGAACACTGGTTTAACGACAGTGAAAATTCAGTTATTGTGGTTTTCGACTTGTACTGCTGTCTCTGGTTTTTTCAAGGAGAATATGCGGGAAAACAATATATATTATATATTAAAGTGTAACAGCAGTGATAACCCACAATTAGACTGAACTTTTACTTCACTGATAATTATACATAAAGAGTACTGTCCGAGTAGTCTGTAAAGTTGAAAGTTGGAACACAGATACTGTGGGCCTAGCACGAATATTTGCAACAATCGCCTTCGTATGAGCATCGTCAATCATGTCAAAATTAGTGCGAGATTTTTGGTGTATTTTACGCCCGCTAGGAGGCACTGTACAAACTTTAATACAAATTTTGTCAATGATGACACGGTGGCGCATGTCACAGTTATTCGTGCTAAGCCGACTATTAAATAGACCACTAAGCTGTCGTACGCTCATTAATTAAAATCTTATGCCTTGATTATATTTAGATGCAGCAATCAATGTTTATATTTACGTAAGAAAACATATTCATTATCAATATCTCTTGACGTGATAATTAATAATTATGAAATTATTTTATAACATTAACTTTTATCTTACAATTATCTATATTAACATCATAAAGAGGAAAGTGTCGTTTTGTTTTTGGTAAGTAATTAATAAACTTAAAAACTACTGGACTGGAGTCGCGGGTGATAGCTATTTATTACATACACAATGAGTGACTCAACTAAAATTGATGACCTTGACATGATCTTACAAGTGTTCGAATTTGTGCCTAGAATTTTGATTTCTGTTTCAGCTGCGAGATGCATGTTACCGATCACTACGAGATGTAAGCGCGCGGTCAGTTTAAATAGTATATCGCATTGAGCCGTGAGTCGCCAATATAATTGTTGATCTGCAGCTCAACCGTTCAATCGTATGTGAGCTGAATTCTTGAATCGACTCAGAGCTGATTTACACGCGTCTAGTCACTCTCGATCATGCTGACATCTATAGTGAACAAAAAGCAGTTTTTCTTCCCATTCAAATGATATTTACTTCCATAAAAACCTTTTATAATATTGGTATTCACGGTAACTTTAGTTTTGACAACGATATGTTTTCTTTATCAGTGCTGAAAATATATGAAAAACTGAAAGCAACATCTTCAAATTATTAAAAAGAAAATAATTTGTTACATTACACTAATATTTTTAAAACACAAGTTTCTCTATTCTGAAGGACACGTAAAGAAAGAATATATTCAGAGAGTACCTTGACCTCTCGTTATTTCGTTACTCATTGTAGGTATTATCTAGTTGTAGCCGAGGCATACGTCAGTTGTTCGTCGATCATGAACAACGAAGGTCGCCACATCAATCCCTTTGTAGATATGTTCGCGTTAAAATGGTTTGTGTCAGTGGCGTTATTTAGTTTGGTAGATGGATTCGCATTACCCTTCGAAGGATTATACGAATTGGATATTATACATTACAACGATTTCCACGCAAGGTTTGTTTTCATTCTTTAAGAGTTTATAAACAAATCGATTTAGTGCGAAATAGTAACAATGTGCTGAAAGGAAATTATCGGACTGCTTTTTATGTTATTAAGACATTCCTGTAATTAGATAAAGAGGATATATGTAAGAAACAAGTAAATGTAAATTATGACGGCAGATGTTTAAATGGAAGATTATGTTTCCAAATCTACATAGGACAAAGAGTAATAATAAAATTTAATATCTTTCAACTCAAAAATTCCTTGTATCTTATATGAATATATTTTTTCTTCTAGAGACAATAGTAAGTAAAATTGCAAATATTGTTAGTCGTCAATTCAATTAATTCGTTAATCTACAAATCAAATTTTCGTCAACATGACTTGCTTCTATAGTGCGACAATGTTATCTAGGTCGGTGAGGGAGGCGCGGCTATCACGTTTAGTTCTGTCCAAAAATATAAAAACATAATTATAGTGTGTCTATTTAAGATAGATTAGTTTGACAACTGACGCCTATAAAATATCGAATTAATTTTGTATGAGGAATAATGTTGTACTTCTTGGACGGTTGTCATAGTGTCGAACCGTATGCGCATTACGATCAACTACGAACTATCGAGAATCGGTCTTGTAATAAATCGGACAAATAAATACTATAACTTATGTATTTCATTACTTTTTGAATTTATTTCAGATATTTGGAAATGTCTCGCGTAATTAACTAAAAAACGTTAAAACAGTTCTTTTTGTTTCCCAACATGTCAATTTTTGGTGTGAGATTTTATTTTTTTACATAGTTTTGAAGAATAAAGTTGGCATAAAAAGAAACAATTTTATTTATGTTGTGTTGTATAAAACACGTTAACGATACGAAGGCGGTTGTCACAATATTCGTGCTAGGCCCACAGTACGTAAAAGATTTTGTGACACTTTTTAAGTATTGTTAGGGGAGCGTTAGGAACCTGTCATAATAAGAATTAAAATGATATTTAATTCACGCAATATATCGGCGTTTATAAATATGCAACCGCTGCGGTTTTGAACAAAATGTCCAAACTATGCTCTACATGCATGAGTTGAGCCGTTCTCGAGTTAACTTTAAACAATCAGCCATCCATCCATCGATCTAAACATTCACATTTATAATATTAAGATAGTAAGAAGTAAGATAATACGATTAGAAAGATATAATAATGTTTATCTAACCAATCGAATTGAAAATAACCAAAGAAAAAAATCAAGTATTCTCTTCTTTAAGATTTTATTAGGTAATTTTCTTCAGTTAAACATAATTCATACAACATGTCTATTATATATTATTTACGTGTCGATTATAATATAACAATAAGGATAGTAATTACAACATTGATGTACAACGCAATTAGTTTTCTACACTTCTAAAGTATTCAAAACAATAAATTATACAATAATATAGTATATTTAGAATACTGACTCAATCTATTTTAAACAACAATTCTTCCAGAATGAAGGAAGTGTCGTATTACGTGTGCCTTTGTGCCAATAGAAACCAATTGCTATTCAATGTGTTTGTGAATGTGATAAATGACAAGTACATGGAATTAGATCGCTTAAGCTACGTCCACACTAAATCTTACATGTACGTTTTGCTTTTACCTCTAACAACTGCCGAAATATATTGCTATCTTTGTTTTATAGTCCGGTCAAATAAGAATCAGAAAAGAGAGTTTAAATCGTACATATAATTGAAAACAAAAATATAGATTGTGATAGTGAAGCTATAATAATTGGGTTAGAGCTAAAAATTGTTACAAAAGTTCCGGCTACCATTATAAGATAAGCCAGAAAAGTCTATTTTAATCCGGTATATGAAAAAAAAAATTAAGGTGAAAGGTGACCTTTGGGGGTTTTTGACGTTTTTCAGCAAAATTATAAGTTCTATCATAAATATCACCAGAAGGTATCAACAGGGAAAACCCAAGAAAAGATTAACAGGAAGTTCACTTCACATTGGTGAAGAAAAGGTATCAAGCCTAGTTAGTAATTGCAAATCATTAAGAAGCCTTGCTTGTTTATTTTCCTCACTAGCTGCATGGCTTGCGCGAAAATAAAAAAAAAACTTAATTAGTAGCCTACGTGTTCATCCAGACTATGTTCTACATCTATGCCAATTGTCAATAAGATCCATGGAGCCGTTATGTAAATACCTTCTAACAAACATCCATCCCTTGAAATATTCGCAATTATAATACTACTAAGATAATGAATTATTTAATAGGTATGAGGAAACATCAGTGGATACTCCTACATGTCACTTCAACAACGGATCGTGCTTGGGCGGCTTCCCGCGCCTGTACAGCGAGATAATGCAGCTGAGGAAAGAGAAGCCGAATTCCTTGCTGCTAAATGCTGGAGATAGCTTCCAGGGCACCTACTGGTACACATTACTTAAATGGAACATCACTCAGGAGTTTATGAATTTGTTGCCTCATGATGCACATGTAAGTAATTGTCTCAAGACTTTAAACTAAATGTAGGGCCGGTTTTAGTTATTCCGGCACCATGAGCGTGATTTTTGCCGCGTCCCATTTTTTTTTTGAGTGTAGGGCAAATTTTCAGCGCCTTTTTACAGCCAACTCTGGCGCCTGTGGCACCCCCTTGTGACCGGCGCCGTCACCTCGTATAAGAAGGCTTAGATGGCGATTGCGTGAAAGGTCATATTATTAACAATGCAATAACTGAAAACTTGATAAATACATTTGAAAGACGAAAGTTAATTGTGTCTAGATAACTAGGGGACGGAAGTGATGAGATGAGCACCTTATCATGATTATTTATTCCTTGTTATACAGGCAATAGGTAATCACGAGTTCGACGATGGTCCGGAAGGTCTCGCGCCGTACCTCAGAGCGCTTAAGGCACCAGTGCTTGCCGCCAACATGGATGTCAGCAAAGAACCTTTGCTACAAGATTTGTTCACACCGCACATTATTGTGAAGCGTGGCGGCAGGAAGATTGGCATTATCGGCTTAATTACTACTGATACTAAGGTATTTATTCTCTACGATACGATTCAATACTTTCTTTGTCTTCTTTATAACCTCAGGAATCTACTGCACTAAAGAGTACATTAGACATGACACTAACTACTATGACAAATAGCACTTTTATCCTAATGTCATTGCTTACACGAGTTTTGCGTTTGTGTTGGAAAGAATTAACGTCATCTTTCTAATAATGAATGTATCATACGAACAAAGAGTGCATTCAATCGAAATCGTTTAACGCATTACATGAGATAAAATGTTATTGTGTCTTTGTCTTATATCAACGTCTTACTTCTTATTAATACGAATATAAATGAGAATGTTTGGATGGAATGATGGATGAATGTTTGTTAGAAGGTATCTCCAGGACGATTGGATGGATCTTGCTGAAAGGCATAGATGTAGAACATAACCTTGAAAGAACACATAGATACATACTAAGTTTTTTTTAATTCCGTGTCAACGGAGTCGCGTGTGACAGCTATTTATGCATAATAAATAATAATGTCACTACTTGGAACAACCTCGCTTCTTCAGTAATAGTAGTTTGAATATGATATCTAAAGATGAGTTAAGGACGTTAATACGACCTCGTTGTAATCGAACATTAATTAAATAGGTTTTTATTAGTAATTACATTTAATTTTAAGTTGGAAAGACCTTAGATATTGTTGAGCAGATTATACCACACACTACATAAAATGTTTTTGACTTTGTTTTCAGAAATTGTCATCTCCTGGTAACGTTGTGTTCACGGACCCATTGGAGGCGACAGATCGCGAAGCAAAGCTGTTGACCGACAAGGGAATAGACATAATCATTGTACTGTCACATTGCGGACTTGAAATGGATAAGTGAGTGATTTTAATATTAAATTTAGTGCTTATTGGCGACCTTCATTAGAGGTTAAAGTTGAATTTCAACAATGCATTTACTCTATCATATAATAAAATAGTAAAAAAATATCATCCTTTTATTAGCAGTTCTATTTTGTAATTTCAATCACTACCCAGTTTCCACTGTAAAAATATATATTACAAATTATGTCTTTCCCCTCTTTGAAAAAAAAGAGGTATGTATGTGTTTTTTATTTGTCCAGATGTCTGTGAAAATTCACGCTTAATTTAAACAAAGTGTCAAAGATTAGTTAACACCAGACGGAAGGTTCCCTCTATCTTATCGACAGAATGTGTCAAGAATGTGTCTTTAATATAAATACTCGTAAGAGCGGTTACAACAGATATTTATCACATGAAATGATCACGCATATTATTACGCCGATTGACAAACGATAAGATAACATCTTAGTACTTTAACTTGTACAGCATTGAATGCATAATCTGTATAATACTATTTTACGATATTACTAATAATAGCTGTAAGATTTATTCGAAGTTCAAAACAAAGAATTTTTAAACAGAGATTATCTCTTACCCAAGTTATGTTACAGGCAGAGATTGGATATGTGTAAACTAGCTTTTGCGTACGATTTTGTATAGTTGTGTATAGCAGATAAAACTGCTGCGGATTATTACTTACTATGCTGGCGGAGTTTAACAGTGGTAGAGCCCGCTTTAACATTTTCGCACGCATTGGCTCGGCTCACCCGGTGAAATACCACGACCACACAGAATACAGGCGTGAAGTGGAAACAATTCCGCGTTTCGTCTGATGAGTATGCGTCCCGGAGGCCTAATTTAGTCCTCTTTCCCTTCCCACCCTTTTTCTTATAAGAAAAGGATGGGAAGTGGAATTGGACTTTCCGGATGAGAGGATGCATGGAAAGGGAAAATATTTTCTCTCTGTGCATCCTTTCCTCCGTCCATTGCGTATGTCTATGGGCAACGGTCACTTCGCTATTTCAACGATTTCAGGTCGCTCGCTCGTTAGCCACCTTAGGATATAAAAAAGTAACCTTAAGTTGGTCTTGGCCTCCGACACAACAGATTGCCAGAGTCGCCTGCGCCGTTCCCTGTCAGTTCATCGCTTGTAACTCCCGCAAGTTCAAGGTGTCTCGCCACCGGTATCTCATGCTACGAATTGATTGTTAAATTATTTTACAGGCAAATCGCACGTGAACACGGCAAGCATGTAGACATAATAATTGGTGGTCATTCACATTCCTTACTGTGGAACGGACCGGCACCCAGCGGTGAAAAAGTTGAAGGACCTTATCCCGTTTTCATAGAAACTAGCAAGGAAAAGGAACACCAAGTAAGTTTAAAAACTTTATTAAAAAATAAATGAAATAACTTTCTTTAAGACGGTGCATAAAAAGTTATTAATGTGAATGATCGATTGGTTTTTTCTGACTATTGAAATCTCTTGACTTGAAAAAATTGCCAAAAAAAATGATTGAGATTGAATTTTGTGTTCAGCAATAAATAAACACATGACTAAGTTCAATGTTATTTGTTTTCTAGGTTCTGATAGTGCAAGCGTCAGCATTTACGAAGTACATGGGTAATCTGACAGTTTATTTCGACTATCTAGGACGCTACGTCAAGTGGGAAGGCGGGCCAATATTCCTTGACCGTTCTATACCTGAAGGTAAATGTACGAGTAAATTACAACAAACATGTAAACTACATAGATCATTGACCTCTATCTATTTTATTTATGCTACTTCTTCGTACATATACATTTATACAAATAAATTATGGATAAAAGTGTGTTTTCATTGCCAATATATCTATAATAAAACATATTTTCATCTCTCACGTTTTCTTTGAAAAAAAAAGAGATAAAAATATATGATTTATACATACATATACAAAATATGTTATGTTATAAAACATTAACATACAATAAAGTTTGTGATAGCCAATATTCAAAATAATTTGTTCTTTCTTTAATTATATAAATAGCTATTAGCTTAACCCTTATCTAGCAACAAAATTCGTGATAACCTTATGTTAAGAATGTTTGATTAGAGTCTACTGCATAAGACAGCACGAGGAAAATTCATTAAATAAAATAATCAACGTTAGAATTGCTATCTCATCATTTTGTTTGAAAAAAACTGAGATGACTATATATAAGTGGCAATGGATAAGTACTAACGGCTACCTTTCGTAAGTCTGTAAAAATCGACTATCAAGTTTACGCGCCAAACAACTCGCCTGCCAATTTTTTTTAATATTCTTATTGTAAACGAAGAATTACAAGCAAATAGATTTTAATCGTATTAATTTTCCAGATGAGAAGATAAAGAAGAAGTTGGAACCTTATGCGAAACTCGTTCACGAAGCGGAGAATGTTCCTGTGGGTGAAGCAGTGAGGACGTTGAATGCTGATGATTGCGTATTCGGTGAATGTACGATCGGTGATCTACTGGTGGACGCATTGACTGATTACGTAAGTACCAGCGATCGCTTGCGAATCAAATTAAAGTAAAATCAGAATTACTAGCCTTCGCTGCATTCCAGACTATGTTTAACACGTATGCCAAATTTCATCGAGATCCGTTCAGCCGTTCTGTAGATACCTTCAAACAAACATCCATCTATCCATCTCAACGAGATTACTATGAGTTGCGACAACATAGTAACTTTGTATTTACACATATTGTCTTCTCACACATTCTCATAGAAAATACTGAGATAACAATATCTGTGAACAACTATATGGCAATTTGGGGCCGCAAGCATATCTCCTCAGAGAAGTCGAAGACGGAAGAAAGCGTGTGCAATTGTATAGCCCGCATCTGTATAGGCCCTGTCGATATCTAATATTTGTGTATAGTTTATCTTAATGTTTTCTTTTTTCTAGGCTAAAGCGAATGTAAAAAGCGATTACGATCATCTGGCGTTCATTCAGCGCGGTAACATCAAAGCCTCAATATTAAGTGGAAGTGAGTACCTTTCTAAAAATTTATTAATTTGAATTAAACCTCCGTATATTTTCACTCCATATAGTTTCTTGGCCGGAATATTGCAGAAGTAAGTCGTTGAATGCGTGATGCGTCCATCTTAAGTCTGGCTATTGTCTGTTTTTATTCACAACGAGCGGAATAGACGTGCCTAATCTTATTACTGTGAGATGGGTTTACATGTTGATCACAAACTGTTGCAGAAATAACAAAGGGAACGATCTTCGATGTTCTGCCGTTCAAAGACCGCGTAGTGACATTCGAACTCCAAGGGAGATATGTGCGAGAGGCGCTGGAGCGAAGTGTCATTGAGGCGTGGGGCTTAACACCCTTTAAGGGTCCATGGTTACTGCAAGTATCAGGTAATAACGAATAAAATATTACACAATTAGAATAACACTTATAGTAACACGTAAACACACTGACCTCTATAATTGGACTGGCTATAAGTCATAGTATTTTGTGCCTATTTGATTTTCGCCATTTTAGCGCTGATGGTAGCGATTTGTAGCGGTGATGTGTATTCGAACTAAATAAAGATAGAATTAAATGTCACATTCCATCAAAAATTTAAAATCGGTTAAATCGGAAACGAAAACTGTCATTTAGAAGCAATCGACTATCTATTTATAGAGATCAGCGAAGTTAGACAAAGTGCATTCGCTTCGAAGCGATTCAATGACGAATTCAAAAGTGTATGCTAATCATCCGCGATAAACACGTGATTTATCGAAAGTTATTATCAGTTATATACATTTTTGAAATTCGTTATTGAATCGCTTCGAAGCGAATTCACTTCGTCTACCTCAGCAGTACAGTCAATCAGTCAAATCAGTCAAAGTGAAGTAACAAAAGAAAAAAATACAATAAGTGTTTAATAGAAATATTATTATTTTTGATTCCTATTCAGTTAATTACCTTATTCTTAATATAGTACGTTTCATACAAAAAATAAAAATTACACAAAATATATTATATTTAAAGTAGAGCACCACCGGTTGCGGAGTCCCATGACTCAAACAACCAGTAGTCAGGGCTGCAGTGACAGGAACCTTCTCATGATTCCCGCGGTACATCATTATTGTCATTTATATTTGCTATGTTTCAGGTCTTAATGTAACGTACAATATAGCGTTACCCGAAGGTCAGCGTATTGTGTCAGTGAACATTGGCAACTCAGGAGCCATATTGGACGATGATAAATATTATCAAGTGACAATGCCCGCTTACTTAGCCGATGGTGGGGACGGTTTCACGGTGAGCATTTTTTTTACTTTAAAAAAAAATATTTTATTATGTAGAAATAATTATCGTCAACTAACTGTCGCCCGCGACTCCGCCCGCGTGAAATGAAAAAATAATTAATTAGTTCCCGGTAATTATTCGAATGTTTTCAGACCTTTTAAACCTTCCCTAGACCTTCACAAACATTTCAAGACCAAGATAAGATAAATCCGTTCAGCCGTTCTCAAGTTTAAGCGAGACAAACAAAAAGCAATAGATTTAAAAAATATATGATACATATAATATAATACGAATTATTTGTTTCAGATGTTCCAAAATGGAAAGAAAAATGTTAAAATAATTGGTCGCGATGAGAGAATCTTAGAAATTTATATAAATAAAAATTCTCCTATCGATATTAGGACGGACGGACGAATAGAGATTCTACAGTGATATATACGTAGTTAGTGTTGATTTCATAAGATAATAACATAATAATAATTGTAAAGTAATATTACTATTTAATTGAATGTGCTCAAAACATAAATGTTATATTCGAAATATTTTTTTTATTATAATAAAGAACCAACATTTAAAAAACTAAAACTAGTAAGAGGTTATGTATTTTACAAGTGTTTTGGTAATGGAAACTCACGGATATAGAATCAATCATGCAGCTCTATATTATATTCTCTGTATAGTTGCTATAAAAGACACCATTGTAAAGATAATTATAAAAGACTTAGTACCTCATTTAATATAATTAATTTCAAATGAAATTGACTAAGTTTAACAGTGGTATGCGCCAGCAACAACAACTTATGTTGCACGAATTATACTCGCCCCGTGCAATCCAACGACCACCCAGAAGACACGCTCTAGCGTACGTGTCATAGGCCTTATATTAATCATCATTTCCTTCCCAACCTTTTCTTATAAGGATAGGATGGGAAAAGAAGAGGATTTGAAGGAGGTGTGAACGCATAAAAGGGAAACATATTTTCCTATGCATTACCTCCCTCTATCTATGTGCATGTTTACGGGCAGGGATAGCTTCGCTATTTCAGTGAAATTGGGTGTCCGCTTGCTATCTTATAGTATAAGAAATAAGTTTATTTTAAATAAATTACACAGACTAAAAGAACCAAAAAAGTCAATAGAGTCGTTTTCTGCCTACGCATGGTAATGTAAACTACTAATTTTAATTTGTAAATAATGCTTTATATAATAAAAGTAATTTTTTTTCTAGTTAACATGTTGTTTAATTTCGTTATACATGATGTATTTGGGTTGTAGATATCGAAAACCATTTTATTACAATTTATATCTGTCTGTCTATTTGCCTGTCTGTCCTCCTTGTTTAATTACATGCAGACAAAGTCGCGTACGATCGCTAGTATTTATTATAATTGATGAAAGGTTTTCTCTCATTATTCTATAATAATGATTCTATTAAAAATCAATTAATCTTTGATAATACGAAAAGTTGGTTGTATAAATAACAATATAAACTGTTTAATAATTAGTTCAAATGAATTATATAAGATAACAAATATTATGGTCTAATTGAAGTAAAACAAAATTTATTTTAATTACAAGCATTGTTCATATGCATTAGTTGTAGTCGAACCGCAGTTGTGTAATCAAGTGCTGTTATTTATTGATATATAAAATATTTAACAATGTATTTACTATGGGAAATTATCGTGTTCCTTTTGTGTATAAAATCTGGGTTTACTTTTATTATGAAATATGAAGGGCTTTATAAATTGGATATCATTCATTTCAATGATTTTCATGCAAGGTAAGTAGCTTCTGACATTATTTTTTGACCCAAAATCACAGCAGAGGTAGAGTCCGCAATGACCACCCTGACCGTCGAAGAATTGCGATCACATAAAAGACAAGTAGAAGTAGTTAATTTTATCCTAAGGTGACAAACGAGCAAGCCACTACCTGAATTCGCCAGAGTGACGAAGCGACTCTTGCCCCTAAACAACCGCGATTGTAGACACTTTGCCAAAATATTATCGAAAGAGAATTTCCCTCCTCCATTAAATCCACATTACCTTTCCATCATTATATTAAAAGAAAAAAAAGCGAAGGGAAAAGGACTAAAATTAGACCTCCGGAACGAACACTTAACAGGCGAAACGCGGCTTTTATTCCACTTTACGCCTGTCTTTTGTGAGGTTGTGATATTGCACCGGGAGAGTAAGTCCATTCGTGCAACAAAAATTATTGCTGGTGTCTACCACTGTGGTATTATTCGATTGATCTGATAAGTTATCTGATATTAATTTAAGTCATGTCTGATGCAAAAGGATTTGAGGATGGAAAAGATAGGGAACCGATTTATCTTTATCAAAATAATTTAGCTAAACATGGTATTTTAAGATTCGAAGAAACGTCGCCTGTTACTCCTATCTGCCGCTTCAACAACGGCTCTTGCTTAGGCGGGTTCCCGCGCTTGTATACTGTGGTAACTGCCTTAAAAGAGAAGAAGCCACAGTCTATTTTATTAAATGCTGGTGACAGCTTCCAAGGCACCTACTGGTATACTCTACTAAAGTGGAATGTCACCCAAGAGTTTATGAATCTATTACCTCATGACGCACATGTAAGTTCTAATTATTACCAATAAAAAATATCGCTTTTATTATTCTTTTATCGAAAGTATCAAGTTCTGATATGACTGGCTTCTGTCCTACCATTGTCAATAAATATTAGAACATATTAGGATCAATGTTTTCGTCCAGTTATAACTTAAAACAGAATTATGAATAGACTGATTTAGTTTCAAGTTTTAGTATTAAATATATTCTTAGCTACCTATGTAAAATGTTATGCGAATTAAAATGAAAATTACTGAGAAACAGTAAAAAAAAATATTACACGCACTTCCTTGTTATCTTTTCTTTGTAACGAAATCTCTAATTAACTCTACCAAACAAAGACATTTAAATATAATAATAGAAAAATAGCTGATGATATTTTGTCAAAGAGATTTTAGTTATGCATTTACATCCATATTTCAGTACAAAATAAACTAGAAGCAACTAGTTCAAGGCTTGGCTAGGCTACTTAATTTGTATTTTAAATATTTTAGGCATTAGGTAACCATGATTTTGACGATGGACCGATGGGTTTGGCGCCTTACATCTCTGCTCTCAACGCTCCCGTTGTGGCCGCGAATATGGACTCTACCAGAGAACCAGTATTACGTAATCTCTATGAACCTTATGTTATTTTAGAAAGGAGTGGAAGAAAGATTGGTGTTATTGGTCTTATTACTCCAGATACTAAGGTTTGTAAAAACACAGTAAAAGTAAATATGAAGAAGTACAGATAACTTTTTTAATAAAAAATATCTTTGATCGAATTCAGAACAATGGGCCACCTCTAGTATTAATACACTTATAATAAAATAATCGTGACTAATATTAACCTTCTTATCATTAGCGTATTTTTTAAACTATTAAATCATGTCAACGTGGTCTATTTACAATAGCTTATAAAACGTTCAACATAAATAATAATATTATTTTGGCGAATTGCGCAGTCTACACTCTAATACCTTTAATTTTCTTTTAAAAAAGACACATCAATATTAGGTTTTAACAATTCCTTAGCAACGGAATTTTATGGTTAGAATATATCAAATCAAGGCTTTAATTGATTATTATCATCCTTTGCTTCCCACTGCTGGACATTAAATTACCCAATGCCTTCGATTATTAAACGTCTATATAAGTTTACTTAAATCAGAATATTTTATATTGTCTGTATCCTAAATAATTTGTATGTTTAACTTACATTATAACACCTGTATAAGTCTGACTATAAAGAAATGTATTATTTGCTTAACCCGATGGAATAACCTCAAAAAATATTTTGTTAAAACATTAGCTCAGTATTCAGTAAATGTAAAATGAGTGTATCATGTATAACATGACACGAATCAGAATGTAAGGCATGCAGTTTTTTTTTTTTATTAATTGTTCAACATGAAGTTATATAATAAATAAAAACATAACATAAAGTTATAAACTTCTCGAAATCACAAAACTCAAATTTACATGTATTACAAAAATTGTTTGGGTTTAATTTCTAAATTAGTGAAAAATGAGTTCAAATCTCCCTTTTTTCTGTTGCTCAATCGTTTTTCGTTGTCCAATCTTTTCGAGTATATTCGAAATTAAGAAATCGTTAACTTTAGAGTCATTCGAATTATATTCGTCCCCTGAGTGCAGTCAGTCATGTTTTTTCTTTTTTTTTCTTTAATTAAATTATTTTTCCAGACATTATCATTTACTGGTAATGTTGAGTTCAGTGATCCGTCAGAAGCAACGCTACGAGAAGCTATTAAGTTAACGGAGATGGGAATAGACATTATTGTGGTTCTCTCACATTGCGGATACGATGTTGATGTGTGAGTATTGTTATTACTAAACGTTTTAAATCCGACACATAAGAGTTCCGTTTTTTTCCTTCCTAGGTACGGAACCCTAAAAAGTAACATAAATGATATTATACAAAAAAGAGTACGAGCGTAGAGTCTGCAGATGTAGTTTGTTTTAATAAAAGAAACTACTTGAATTTGCAAAAAAATACTGTTGTTAAAAGTAAATGTTTGCACATACAATGGAAAATGTTTGTCTGACTGTTCTAAATATTGTTTACAGATGAGTAATACAAACATTAAAATGATTAAAGTATTCTGTTGATTTCAAATAACTAAAATATACATAAAAATCTTTCCAAATAATCTCTTGTAATTCACAATTTGTTTAATACGAACATGTCACATAAAACAGAACACGATTTACCATTTAGTAAACCTATTTCCAATCTCATTTAAAACAATTAACTCATTTAAAGCAACTCCATAACAGATGGTGTCAGACTCGATAGCCATAGTAAACTATAATGCTGTTCGCACACGACGTGAAATTAGGTACTTAAAGACAATTGTAATTGCACTAATATATTAAGTTATATTGTTTAATTACCGTAGAATTTCACTGGCATGACTTTGGGAGTGATCTACGAAAGGGATCGATATACCGATGCAAGGGTAATGGCAGTGGAATTATACGGTTATAGTTACTTTTGTCCGCAGTGCATTGGCACGGGAACATGGGCAATATATTGACGTCATTGTCGGCGGTCACTCGCACAGAGATGAATCATTTTTCACACCCTATCTCACGGTTGTCGAAGCAGACCATGACAAGAGTAAAAAGGTAAATACCGGATTTATTTTACGACAGTTACATTAATATTAATAAAATTAGATGGCGCTAGTGGTGTTTTAGAACGTGCTATAGACATGTAGACACGTGAGACGGTTCAGATGATAGTGTTTAGTATACAGAGCGATAAGCAGTGTGGTCTGAACCCTTAAACCGGCACAGAAGTGATTAAATAACGTCTGTACGTCCGTTGGAGTATGTTTGCATTGTAATCGTTTCACGGATACTAACATACGTGTAACCACCTGTCACCCTGTCAACCACCAATCAATATGGCAGTCATACCATAGCTTACTTTATCTTCAGAATTAATCGAAAACTTATTCTTACGTAACAAAGTTTAATTTACTTTGCAGGTAGTGGTGGTGCAAGCATTCGCTTTCACAAAGGCAGTAGGCGACCTCTCAGTGTACTTCGATGTCAATGGGGACGTAGCGAAGTGGGTGGGGGAAGCAATTTACTTGAATAATTCCATACCGGAAGGTACTCTATGCATTTAGTAACTGTTATTAATGAAGAGGGAACGTTCGAAGTGCTCGGAACTTGCTTTAAGTTTTGGTATACGTACTTCTAAGTTATATATAAGCGAATAAGTTACTGAATGAGAATATACAATGTCTCTTCTACCTGTTTTAGTTTGGAAGAATAGAGTTCTAGATAAGTACAGGAATATTGTATAAAATAATCTTACTAAAGAAAAATGCGAATGTTTGAATGGATGAATGTTTGTAAAAAGGTATCTCTAAAATGACAAGCTAAAATTTGGAACCGATGTAGAACACAGTCTGAAAGAACACATAGATTACAAATTAAGCTAGTGGCTAGTGGACCACCACTGGCTACCAAGCCAGCTATTAAGAATAATATAATTTTCTAATTTCCAAGATACAGATTTTCAGACAAACATTGTAGAGTAAATCCTGATACCGTACCAGTTTAATAATAATTATTAGCAGTAGTTTACAAATACATAGAAGACTGTAACATTGATTTATATTTAATTATAGATGAAGAAATAAAAAAGAAATTAGAACCATACGCTGAGTTAGTGCATGCAGCTGAGAACACGCCTATTGGTATGACAAAGTCGACACTCGATTACCGAGACTGCGCGCACGGAGAGTGTATTGTCGGAGATATATTGGTTGATGCATTAAATCACTGGGTATGTTATAAATCGAAAACTTAATAGCACTTCTTAAAGAACTTGCGTAATCATATGAAAATTGTAATGTGAAGAAGAAATCCATATAGCTCGTTTTAATCAAATTATTAAAAAAAATTGGTTTGATTGTGAATGATTTTGGAATCGGAGACCACTAGTAATATGAGATGTGAGATATTATAAGATTCCCACTTTATGGAAGCTCGGTCTTCGCAGGTGTATGCTCGGTGGGCGCACTGCGAGACACTAAAGTTTATATGAAGCAATTATGTAATTTAGAGCACGTTGTTTTATTAAAAATATGTTCAAATAAGTAAATACAAAATAACATTTGTTTCAGGCAAAGCAATTTATAAAGGGCAAAAATGGTTATATCTCGATCGTGCAGCGGACAAATATTAATGCAATTGTACCGGCAGGATGTAAGTAAAATACGTAATATTACTTTTACATATTAGAATTTTAGTTGTTGTCGGTTTGAACTTTCGTTTTTGTTGTTAACTTATTTGTAACTTAAATTTGTTTATGTTTTTAGTAATAACAAAAGGATCGTTAATAGATTTGTTTCCTTACTACGATTTCGTGGAAACATTTGAAATGAAAGGAAAACATATTTTGAAGGCTTTGGAACGAAGCATAAGTGACCTAGAATCTATTGATCCATTAGAAGCACCTTGGTTACTTCAAATATCAGGTATATTTTGACATTATTTTTAATTTTAACTGTCTTTCTCTCTCTATCTCTCTTCAGTCATATGACATAAACTGTTGGGCATAAGTCTCTTCCAAAAATCGCCACTATGAATGGTCATGGGCTACCCGCATACAGGATACTCCGGCACCCATGACCAGATCATCGGTCCATCTTGCGGGAGGTCTGCCCAGGCTAGTTTTACAATATTCCACAAATCCTCTTTTCCTTCAGTGGAAACGCACCTTAACCGTAGCGAAGTGTGATAACTATATTAGAGTAGGTTTTTATAATGTGTTTATAGTGTTTTATTATCATTAATGCCACTTTTCTCTATTGTCAGCGCTTCTGTGCTTCCAAGATAGCTCGTTTCAAGTTTTACGACCACTTCTGAACACTGACCTTTATGACCTAAATATCCATATATTGCTTTAAAGATTAGTAAAAGGTGAAAGAGAGGTTAAACCTATTGACATGGAAAGACTAGTTTCCGTACAGACATAAATTGAAAAAAATCGCTTCAACTTCAGTGCTTAAATTTGGGGTTGATAAGTCTTTATTACATACAGTAAATGCAATGAAATAGAGGTCAGTGGTCTCTGCCTACCGCTCTTGGTTACGGGTGTGAGTTATGTTGATGTATGTAATGACTAGTTTTAAATGCGATATTACAACTTTTTGGAAGCTATGTAGCGATGCAATTAATATTTATTTTTATGGGATATCCATTATCTTGAGTAAAATATTGTTTGCAGGCCTTCACGTGGTGTACAATATATCGAAGGCGGAAGGAGAGCGGGTTGTAGAGGCGTATGTCGGCAGTTCTGAGAAAGAACACAGACTAAACAAGGATGTTTACTATCAGGTCACTGCCCCCGCTTATTTGGCGGACGGCGGCGATGGTTATTTGGTTAGATTTTTCATTAAATAAAAACCTCAAAACCTCAAAACCTTTAATGGCAACCAAGGAAGACTGTTAATGGAGATTTAATAAAAGAAATAAACACTAAGAGGCCTCATAGTATTTACTCCTAAAAATTATTTTTATATCCTACACGATTTGTAGGTCATTATACTAATATTAAGGCGAATAGAATGGTGGATTTAAATCCTAATCCCATGTTTGTTTTTAGAAAAGTCCTTAACGTTAGGGCTAAAGGCATTAAATAATTTGAGTATTTTTTAATTATAGGTTTAAAAGGTTTTTTGTTTACTTTCAGATATTCAAGAATAAAAAGCAACACATGAAAATTATTGGCCGTGATCAAATACTACTAGAAAAATATATCAAGAAATTTTCTCCTCTTACTCCAAAACCTGATGGAAGAATAAAGATAATTTATTAAATTTAAATTGTTTCATATCTCCATCTCCTTTATTATTTCTAAAGAATACGAATGCCGCTCTTATTAGAACATAGAAAATTGTACATTTTTATATAGAATGAATTTAGCGGTTATCTAGATGTTAAGATAAAAAAATTAAGAAAGTAGTCGGCACTACCTGGGCACACGTGGCTCAAGATAGAGAAAATTGGGCATCTTTGTAGGAGGCCTTTACCCGAACAGGGGTTCCTACACATAGTTGAAAAAATAAAAGTAGTTACATTGTGCATTTTATTGTATGATTTATCTGTACGGAAATAAATGGCTTTATAGATGTTAAGAGATGGAACTGTTTATAACAGTTTCATTGAAAATGCTAATGTCTTTGACTGATTTATAAAATCTATTCCAAGCAACGATAAATGCAATGTTACTAATATTATAAATACGACCATTATCAACAACGTTCATGCAACACACGCAATAATTATAAACAAACACTATGATTATGATTATTTTTGTAAAAATTTAATCAATATATTATATTTTCTTGGTTGAATTAGACATTCCATTTTTAAGATATAAAATATATTTTTGTGCAAGTGCAAGGAATGGTTCATATCGTATTATATATGGAGCAGTGGAAGCGGAATGGCCACTTTAAGAATTCGAGTGTGTGCTTCAAACTTAGATGAAGACTCTCATATATTGATATCTTTCTTATAAAGTATGGTTAAGAATATTGTTTCGTTTTATTTTCTATTGAAACTACTATTAACTGCAAGTCTCTTCATATGAGTTGATATCTATACTATTATTTTTACTTTTACGTCTGATATATTATAAATATTCACATATCCTTTCTTGACAGAGACACAACTGCTGCCTCAGAGTATGTTTCACTATAATTTTTACATTTTACTTCCCAAACAAATTACTTTCCTAATTTGGCCTAGAGCACTAACAATCAACTAACTGCCATGTAATGTTATTAATGCGAAAGTTAGAATGGATGGATGTTAGTGACTATGGATCTCCAGATCGGCTGCATGGATCTCGATCAAATTTGGCATAGACAGAACACAGTCTGAGAAAAACACATCGGCGACAATCTTTGAAATTTGGTACATACATAGAATATAGATTAGAGTAACACATGAGATACATTCTTTTTTAATTCTGCATAGACGAAGTCGCGGGCAAAAGCTAGTATTTAAATAAAAACCTGTGTTCGTCTTTTGTTTAGTCAATTGTGTTATTAAATGTTTACGAGATTTTTGACGTACTAAGTATTGTGACTAAACTCCGAAGAGATTTGTAAGAAACGACGAAGTACGTTGATGTCGTACTGGTGGAAACAAAAGTGCCATCAGGTAAATGGAGCAGGGAAGAGGTAAGTAACCGAGCCTAGGTAATGAGAGAGCTTTGCACTTTTGACACCCTTTACACGTAGTCTGAGAAACACGAACAAAATGAAAGTACTCTTTTGTATAGAATTGAAGCAATTTCACATTGTTAAACACCAAAAAATCTTAGTTACAGTCAAGATTTATAACATTTTTTAAATGTTTGTTACACTATACTATTAATGAATCGTTTAATGAGTCATTTTCTATTATAGTAAAGTTATTAAATCGTAAAAGTCAACGGTTTTTAATTTATTTTGACAAATAATTTTCTTGGTAACATTGTAACCCATATTTTCACCATAAATATATATTTTACTGCTTGAAATATCGTAAATTAAAAAGTACTCGAGCTTAGTGGATTAAAATGTGACATCTTTTTTTCCAATTTGCCGATGATGTCAATCAAGGGTGACTAATATTTGTGTTAGCGTGTCGGAACTTGTAGGGTGGATCGATTTGTCACTGCCATCTATTCCGGCTATCCGACCTTTATCAATTATTTCATTTACTAAGCAAATGTTGAGTGAGTAGTACTCTTTAGTAATTGTTTGTTACATATTATTAAGAAAGCTGTTGCCATTGACATCGCGTGGTTGGAATGAAAAAAAAACTGATTTTAGGTACGCGTTCAGACGCATAGACAGTCTGCAACGGATTGCTTCTTGGTAAATGCCGTTGTTCGATACGGGTGGTGCGGATAATAGACGCAGATGCATGTACAATCATACAAAGCAAACTAAAATCCGTTACGGGCCGTGCGTGCGGTGCGTCCAGCACGGGCTAATAAACGCGTACCTTTAGGCATGGTTGCTAATGTTGCAGCGTTGTTCTATTATTATAGTTTTGAGACATGCTCCGGTTATCATTGCTTCATTCCGAATATTATTGTTGGAACATCCGTAATTCTTCGATGATATATTTTGTTTACGAGTTATTTACAAATTCTTTATCCATTCCTTTATATGTTTTAAGTTTTCAGTTTATATACAAACAGACTGAATTACTAAAGAATGCTAACAGAGTTACGCAAGTTATTTTATCAATGTTATTGTAATCATAAAAAGGATGTCTTGTGGCAGACTTATACTATACTACACTCCATCATTTCTTTATTCAACAAATACTCATGTTTCGGAAGTAGGTCCAAAAGACGTGGTTTATTTTTTTATTTATTTAACATGTGATGAGTATGCCATGTTTATACAATAAGTGATTCTTTCCTTTATTTATAAAACGCGCGCAGGAAGTTTTTATGGGATTATATTTTTAAGGAAGTGAAATAAATGAGGAGAAAATAAATGCCACTCTTAATATAAAGTACGGACCAGTGCTGATTTCAAAAACAATATTATTTCAACTCTACACTTTTTATTATGAAGTATTCTTCCTCTTTGCGCTTTTTATATAACATTCATAGAGTAACTGCCACTCTGAAAAGTATTTGATTATTAAAAGCATCACAAAAAACGCGTTCTAAACGACGAATAGAGACAGAAAAGTGCATAAACATAAGGCCTTGATTTTATTTACTGCATGCTTTGGCATGTACAAAAGTCTAAAGTTAAAATTAAATTCAGTCATCCGTGTTTTGTCTTTTTAATCGTCTAATACTATTAACAATTCACTATACCGTTAGTCGACAAGGACAAGTATTGTCCAATTCGTAACAATACGTGACGAGGCCGAATCGCAAAGTTTTGACACGTTATTTGTAACTACAATTATAATCTACTAGCTGTGACTCGCGACTCCATCTGTATTAGTTAAAAAAAACATAATAAGTAGCCTATGTGTTTTCTAGACTATGATCTATATGTATACCAAATTTTATCGAGATTCGTTCTGGAGATACCTACAAACAAACATCCATTGATTCATCCATCTAAACATTCCCATTTACAATCTTTGTAAGATAAGAGTGGAATCAAACATTACTGCAAGTTTTAATAAGTAAGCAATTAACTGCTAAAATAAAAAAAAAGTTTCCACTGACGAAATATCCGTACAAAACATAATTGCTAACTCTGTTTATCCCAAGAGAATGAAAGGGATAGCTTCAATTTTATATGCGTGTTTGAGCATAAGAAACTCATGTTATGGGATGAAATTACTTCTATATGCGTGGTCTGAACGCTTTCGTATTATAAAATAGTAAAAAAGTATCTTTGCTGCAGTTAAATTGCATTATCTCCTAAGTGCATACTCTCTTTCATATTATGCTCCTAAAAGAATAGTCTCTTTACACTAAAACAAGAGCTCTTGCTAGTTTAATAGCTAATAAAAAGTATCAGGCGCTTTGAATGAGAAGCACTTTTTAATGTTATAATTATTTTGAAGAAAAGAAAATGCTATATACTGGGTTTTAGGTTAAATAGTTTAATGTAGACGATGACATTTATACCACATTTAATTAAAAAAATAATGGTGTAGACCTATGATAAAACTTTCTCCTACTAATATTATAAATGCGAATGTTTAATGGATGGATGTTTGTTAGGGAGTATCTCCAGAGCGGCTGAAATTTAGCATAGATGTAGAACATAGTCTGAAGAACATATTGACTACTTGTAATTTTTTAATTTCCGCGGCAACGGAGTCGCGGGCCACAGCCAGTTGATAATAATTACTTACGTAATTTAGGTAATTGAAAATCAAATAATATAGCAATAAATGCCTTATCACTACTACATAAAATTACATTAAAATGAACAAATAAACTTCCGAATGATTTATACCATTGTTTTATCGTTTTATAATTAAAAAGATAGAGCATCTTAATGAATGAAAATTAATGAGAAAAACACTTAACTTTGTAGATTAAATCATCATTAAAATCTATGAAAATGATCTTTATAAAGTAGGTTTACACTGAAAAACATGCACAAAAATTATGTTTTTGTTATTCCGCTAAATAAGGTACGACAGTATGTTAGTGGAGTAAATATTGATTGACCAAAAGCAAATCAATAAATATAATAATTATCACTAAAAAGTTTGTTAATATTAACTGCTTGTATCTTTATTATGCAGCAATGTATTACATTATATTCGATATGACCGCGTTACCAACATTTGCGTAAGTTTATAGGGCTGTTAATTCTAAGATTATTAAATGAAGTTCTATATCCTATTTTGAATAGTTGACACTTGAACACGGGAATTGAAAGTAAAATTATAATGATACGATACAATTTTTGTGTATTTTGTAACAAGAGAAAACAGAGAAGTTAATCTAATGCATATAAATGAGAAGTATAATTTTGTACAAAACTAGCTGTCGCCTGCGATTCCATCCGCACGGGACTAAAAATAGATGTTAGCCTATTCTCAGACCTACTCAATATGCTCACAAAATTTCATGAGAATCGGTCAAGCCGTTTAGGAGGAGCATGGGAACGAAAATTGTGACACGAAAATTTAATATATAAGATTTTTTTTATTTTAAAATACTTTTTTTTAAATTGTACATGGCCATTATAAATCGATAAACGTTTAAACTTTAACGTAATCATAATATTTATAAACGAAAAATACATTGAAAAATCTATTTTCCATTTTTAATTATTGACAACCCTATGTGTGGTGTGTACAAAATTGCAGTTTCGAAAGAAGGTATTGTTAATGTTTGGAGACAGTCAGTAACTGACCGGCAAGGATCTCTGTCGAGTCAGCTACACGGCACTATTATTAACGTATAAAAAATGCGATGAAAACAATTAATTTTCAATCGATTGCTTGTTTACGTGTTAATATGTTTTCGTTATTATTTGTGTTGTTAGCTATAAATGTTGTCAATAAATTTGCTATTGGCGGTGTATTGCATGAGAAGCCATACAGACTGGATATAGTACACTATAATGATTTTCATGACAGGTAAGTGTTTCAAATTTAAACTAATAATCTACTAAAATTAGACATATTAATAAATAAACTAATATTTTAAGAACACATTTTTATAGGGACGTTAAGTTAAAAAAAGAATAAAGAGGAGGTAAGAACCTTTGTAAATTAACGTATTGACTTGTTGGAGATGACTTTAGGTTGTGGTCAATTAAAATACAATAAATTGAGGCAAAGGCCCTCATTAAAAAGAAAAAAAAAACAAAAGCGTTATTTTGTATAATAATAAAAATATCGTTGTTTTGTTTTTTTTATAAGACTGAGAGGAATGATATATTTTATATAAATATTTCGACAGTGGAAACCCACAGTAAAACAACAAAAGAATTCAAACAAATACGCAAGTGGTGGCAATGGTCACGATGTTCTAAGAATAAAATGGCAAGTAAGCCCCAAGGTTGTTCATTATGTTTTTTCCCCTTTATTTCATCACTAGTTGTCGCCCGCGATTTCTTCCACGCAGAATTAAAAAAACTTCATTAGTAGCATATGAATTCTTCCAGACTATGTTCTACATCTATGCTAAATTTCAGCGAGATCCGTGCTATCCATTGTAGAGATACGTTGTAACAAACATCCACCCATCTAAACATTCGCATTTATAATTTTAGTACGAAGTAACTGAAGGTAACTGGTAGCTAATTCATGAAGTTTTTGTAATGTATATAGTACTTTTTGTAAGTTTATTTTAAGGTAAACAAGGAAAAAACTGTATGATGTTTTGCGGATGAGAGGTAAACCAAATTCGATTTACGAGAATTATTTTTTAACAAAAGCTAAGGACGGAAATTGTCGGGTAAATTTATGTATAGCTTTAAAGATAAAATATAGTATCGTTATACGTGGAAATAAACACCATAAATTCTAATTCGTTATAATATGAATAATTGTCGAAATAAATATTTATTCCTTGAGATTGACAATAGTAATTTTACTTCTTACTTATATTATAAATGCTAATGTTTGGATGGATGGATGGATGTTTCTTTGAAGGTATTTCCAGAACAACTAAACGGATCACGATGAAATTTGGCATACATATACAACATAGAAGAAATATGTGTAAAGTCAACCAACCCGCAAATGGCCAGCGTGGTTGACTATGGCCTAATCACCCTAACTTAAGGTAGGCTCCGAGCCCGTCGGTGGGGACGTATAGTTAGCTGATGATAGGATACAGCATAATCTGGAAGAACACATGGGCTACTAGTTATGTTTTTTTTTCCTCGCAGATGGAGTCGCGGACGACCGCTAGTATGGAATAAATTCTGCCGCTTCCTATTCGTTAACAAATAACTCATTTTACTGAAAAAGATTTGTTTCCGCAAATTGCACAGTTTCCTTTAAAATTAGCCTTCAATCAACAAAGATTACAAATAGTTAATAGATTTTAGAAATAAATTCTTGAAGGTTGTAGTTACAACTAAAGTAAGGAACTGGATACTTTTTTACTAAGATGCCTAAAGATGTAATATAATGTTATAAAAAAGCACTTTTATTTGAAAAAAATATATTTTCGCAATATCAAGTTAAACATTAGTTATTAAAAAAAAACTTATGACCTTGACATGAATTATCTAAGTTAAAATAAGATTCAAAATTTACATCAGCTCGTGGTCATCTGTAGCGTTTATCTCAGATTGCCTGCGGTTAAGAAAAGCACGTGCACGGGTATTCCCTCATTCCTATACGTTTTCTATAATTATTCTATGCACAGTCACATGTTATATTCCGAGCAGTAATAAAGTTTGGATAGCATTGTACGTGCTCCATTTAACTTAATGTCACAGTTTTAGTTTAATAACCAATGACCTAGTTGATAACTACAAATTAATATGACCTATGCAATAAGATTGACTGTAAGATACTATGTACTCGTATCTATATTACGTAAAGCGAATGCTTACAATATAACAGTACTGCGCGAACGAGTTTTTCTTAAGATTAAATTTATTAATGATTAACAATAAATAGGTATTTTTTACCATTGTATTCGTAAATACAACAGATCAAGTAACACGTCGTGCATCAATTTATAAAAGGACTAGGTGTCGCCCGCGAATCCACACGCGCGGAATTAAAAAAACTTAAGTAGCCTATGTGTTCTTCCATGTTCTACAAATAAGCCAAATTTCATCAAGATCCGTTGAAACGTTCCGGATATACATTCAAACGAACGTCCATTTAAACTTTCGCATTTATATTAGAAAGGGGAAGGTTATATCCAATGAATAGAATCTTATAAGACACGTGTATTTGTGGTTATTTACGACAAAACTTCCTCAGATGCTTGTGTCAGACATTGTTCAAGATGGTAATGAATTTGAAAAATGTTAATATCTTGTCTTTCCACGTATTCTGAAAAGAAACACATTTTTCTTGAAACAAACTTTTATTGCATAATTTAGTCACAAAATTGTTTGAAGAGACAAGTTTAATAAGAACAATTTGACAGGTGACAAGCTGACAGATTGACAGGATAGAAGACAAAATACTACGAACTAATAGATTTATCAATTAAGCTAATTTTAACGTAAATTTAATAAAAATCTTAGTTAATACTTTGTTCTTATTATTTAGCATACATCAATTAATCTATCTTAATATTAATTGCCTTATGACGTCACTTATATACAATTCGTAAACCTATTGTACACATAACGCCTGATAATTGATGTTGGCAAATTAATTACCCTGTGGTACTAACAACAATTTAGTTAAACCATGTTATTATTTTCCACGCAAATTCTGAATAGTAGGCTCGCCTTAGTGACCATTAGACGTCTCTGAGTACAGTGGTTAATACACATATGTAGTTAAGGTCAGAAAGATATGCATTTGTAAACATCCCCCCTTTATTCAACATTCAGTAGCACGTGCGTTCGCGATTCGATCTGACGACAGTTCATAGTACATTCGCGTAATTAAAAACTTTATTTTAATTATTAAAATGGTTAACGTAAAGTAAAATTGATTGATTTTAATCGTAATAATGTGGAGAGAACTTTTTTAATGATTTATATTTTTAATTAAATGTTAATTAAAATGCGCTTAACATTATTTGTGTGTACTGTAATTTGGAATAGTGTTAGAGTTAAATATACAGTGAATGGTGCTCCATTTATTGATACTTATAGATTGGATGTTATACATTATAATGATTTTCACGATAGGTATGAGATATTATTTTTTATTCTATTTTATCATTTCTCATTTGTTTTACACATACATATGTATATAGGACATAAATTTTAAACATATATTGCATCATATGATTGGGCTGTAGCAAAATCTCATGCAACCTGTGTCAAAATAGACTTATTTTCTACTAGTTATTATAATAAAAATATATTTATGAATGTTTACTTTAATCATTTGTTGTTAAAAAAATTGTAATATTTAAAAAAATATGTTTTACTAGCTGTCGCCCGCGACTGCTTCCGCAGGGAATTTAAAAGAAACATAATAAATAGCCTATATGTTCTTCCAGACTAACTTCTATAGGTATGCCAAATTTCAGCATGATCCGTCAAGCCGTTCCGGAGATACCTTCAAACAAACATCCATCCATATCAACATTCGCATTTATAATATTAGTAAGATATCTAAACTTACAATATAATATTTAAGTACGAAATAATCACAAATAATGTGTCATTATTACGAGATGAATAATCATTTATTTTATAATTCTGCTTATAAATATAATTATGTTATTAAAAATATTGTAATAAGATATGTTACAAAAATATTGTTATGATAGTTAACATTGATTATTATAATGTTTTGCTCTCACTGTTTATTCTTGTGAATATTATTCAATTGCATAATCTAATGTTTATATAGATATATGTAATTGTTAAGAGTAACACGAGTGATATGTTAAACGTATGGGAAATATTAACTACGATTAGTATTGTATTCTTACTAATATTATAAATGCGAATGTTTAGATGGATGGATGTTTGTTTGAAGGTATCTCCAGAACAGCTGAACGCTTAAATTTGGTATACCTTTAGAACTTATTCTGTAAGAACACATAGGCTACTAATTATGTTTGTTTTAAACCCGCGCGGACGGAGTCGCAGGCGTCTGCTAGTAGTACTATAGATTAGGATAGAAAATAATGTTTCAATGTATGTAAATATTATTTTATTCAGAATAAGGTGTTAAAGATGGAGTATCTTACTATCTTTATAAAGGCCTAAAGCGGAAATAATTCCAGAAAAAATATGTGTTTTGTGCGTTACTTATTAATTCGGTTTGTCAAGTGTCGGATCAAATTAGTCTGTGAGATTTTTTTTGTAAATACAGATTCCGATTTTTTTTATTCTATTTTGACACTGAATATTTATTTTTAAATTATAAATTAAAATATATTATAGTATTATATAATATTATAACATAATTTGGATAAGTATGGCTTAGGTAGCTAATCTTTAATGGATGTAACCTTGTATTTTTTCTTTAACTTATCATAAGTAAGAAGAAGGTCATTCACATAGCATTAAAACAATCTTTAATCAGATTTTCAATCTAAGTAGTCATAGTGTATAGTTAACTAAAACCGGTCCAATGTTAACACTTCCGAGTTTCCAACGTAAACATACGATTAATCTGGGCACGCGCGTGACAAAAGTAAAAGTGCAACATTGACGCTTACTAGAAAAAATACTTGTTAGCGGTTTTGCCTGCATTTTTTGTGATATAAAAGGTACTCTGTGTATTTTTACACCAAACAATATGCGTGAACATTTTTCTGATTATCTACTGAGTCATAAATACGCAGAAGTGTTTGTTACAAACAAAAATTATAATTTCTTTTATATTCATAATAATATATCGCCGGTAAAAGATATATTTATACTATACTCCACTCTTCATATAATATGGATAATTCTACTGACCATGGGTTTCTGAGATCATGATTTCTATTTGAAATATATTGTTATCTCTGTTTTGTCAAAGATAACGATAGGGATGACAATATGTTTTATACAGAGATTTTGGTCACAGAAATAAGCGGTAAGAGAAAGGGAAACTAGACAACGTGGTCACCGTGATGCAATATCGGTTTTAAAGTACTGTCGATAGAAAGTAGGTTACGCGGTAAAATTGAATCAACTATTTGGTATAATAAAATAAATCTTACTGTGAGTTTCCATTACCGCAACACGTATAGCATACACTTTTATTCTCTTTAAAAAATTTAAGTAAAACATGTTTTTATACAAATATTTTCACAGGATAAAACCAAGGTTATGATGACCTCCCGTTCCTGGGACTTCGAGTTACTTTTAAACAATTTAATTATCTTTATAGGTTTGAAGAAACGACAGTATCGTATCCAGTATGTGAATCAAATGATGAGAATTGTCTCGGAGGATTTGCTCGATTATACTATGAAATCAATACGTTATTAAAAGAAAAAGAAAATCCAATTTTACTAAACGCCGGAGACACTTTCCAAGGCACCTATTGGTATACACTTATGAAATGGAATATTACACAGAAGTTTATTAATTTATTACCCAATGATGTTCATGTAAGTATTCAAATTAAGAAGATATTGTATTAATTTAAAAAATCATGGGTTTTTTTTAATACGAAATTTTACACCTCATGTTTCTGCTAATAATTTTTATAAACATTTGTTGTAAGAGATTGCGCCAATCTTACTTAAACTCACTTAATATTTATATCTTACTAATATTATAAATGCGAATGTTTAGATGGATGGATGTTTGTTTGTTTGTAGGTATCTCCAAAGCGGCTGAACGAATCTCCACATTTGACATACGCGTAGAACATACTCTGAAATAACACGTAGTACTATGCTTTCATTTAATTTCGAGCAGATTGAGTTGCGAGCGACTAGTCGCTCTCTAAATATTATTATCTTTGCACAAAGTTGAATCTTTTTATCACATTTAAATTTTCCTCCGAGTTTAAAACATAACAATCATTATGATTATTATTGTTAATTAAATATACAATGTCAAATATTATAAAATTAAATCTGTATGCAATTGATAATTATCACAAGGTCAAGCATAAATATTACTTGGCTTACGTTGATAGCGTTATAAAGACGATGACTAGAACTATTTTGCAAGTACCTTGAAAACTATTTTATGGCACACGACGCCATTGAACTTGATGTTCTGTTAGATAGGAAAATAGATAAGAAAAAAGATGAAAGAAAAGGGCTCAAGGATAAGAAATGGCAAGACGATGATATCAGCTAATTCTAGGGATAAATAAAAAATAAATAATTATCAATTTTCCACAGACTGTAGGAAATCATGAATTTGACGATGGAATACCTGGCCTAGCGCCTTATCTAGCTGCACTCAAGGCGCCTGTTGTTGTCGCTAATATTGATACAACTGCAGTACCTGAACTGGACGGCTTATACAAACCACATGTAGTGCTCGAAAAGAAAGGAAGAAAGATCGGTGTAATAGGACTTACTACTCCTGAAACTAAGGTAAGGGCAATAAACAATACTCTAAAATATCTGGTTTATGATAACGAATACTATCAAATAATTTGCAAATACGTAAACGACAACAGATAACTGATGACAACGAGTAGTCTGAAAAGACTGCAACGACAAACAAAAAGAAAAGACAAAACATTTGATCGAATCGAAACAAATGAATTAATTATTACATACTTTTATTTTTTACACAGATTATTAATTTTTATTGTTTTTTTTAGACTTCATCAAATCCTGGGAAAGTAAAATTCTTGGACCCTATTGCAACAGTAAAAAAAGAAGCTCAATTGTTGACTGACCAAGGAATTGATATAATCATTGTTTTGTCTCATTGTGGTTTAGAAGTTGATAAGTAGGTACATTGATTTAAAACATATCCTATTATGGTGATAAATGTATTCTATAATATTTTCACGAGCTTACAAATATGATCTAAAGATAGGGACGATAAGGCAATTTAAATGCAAAGGTTACAAAGTACAATATTTTCCAATAAACTTGTCATTTAACTTGAGAAATATTCATAGAACTGAGTATGGAAAGTAAATTCTTCTTTCTAGTGGTTAAGGGTATTTCCAAACACCAGGTCGGCGGTTCGAACCCCGCCAGTCGACTATTGTTGAAAACCATGTCCTAGCACAAGCATAGAGCTTAGTTAGTATGGTACAAGAAATTACCAAAAATCTGCTATTATTTTTATAATAAAAGATATTAATGTGTAAAAGTATTAGTGGACTAAGATTTCTTGACTAAATAGTTATAAACAGTACCTACATATAAATTATGTAACATATATTACGAATAGGGCCTCGTAATTTATAGCAATATTTCAAGACGTGAAAGGCGGTGGCAAACAAACGAGTGACAAGCATTGCTTAAACGCCTAGATAATCATGAGGGCGTATAAGACGTGATAAATTGTTAACAATTTCTCCTCGTCACATTAAGAACATAATACTTATGACGCTTGATAAAAAACTTGTAGAGATTTTTCCACTTTGTTTTTTTTTTAATACAATGTAAACTCTATTTAAAGTCACTCGATGTAACATCGTTTACATCGAGTGACTTTATAGAGTTTACATTACACATTGTATTAATGTATTGCACTAATATATATTGACGAAAAAGTTTTGTTAATACGTTTAAAAGAAGCGGAAGACAAAACAAGTACATGACTAAATTAATGTTTATATAGAATAGAAAAATAGTCTTTTGCTTCACTCCATATAGTCCATTCTATATAAAGTCACAAATTAGGCGACGTTATATTGAGTTTAGACTTAAACATATGTACAAAAACACTATTATTATACTTCTTCGTAAGAAACACACCGTAAATCATCAACGTCTTCTAGAAAAATGGCTGAAGTTGCTGGTGAAAACATTGATCTGATAGTCGGTGGACATTCGCACAGTTTGCTATGGAATGGAGAAGCTCCCAACAAGGAGCACGTTTCCGGTCCATATCCAGTTGTAGTTAAAGTATCTGAGAATCCTGAACATAAGGTAAGAGTTCATTTTATTACAATAAATTTATTATAGTAAATAGTACAACAGGACTATTAGGAGAAGACTTAGGGTCCTTCAAGAAGCAAGCGTATCACCATCTAAAAGGCCGGCAAAGCATCTGCGGTTCCTCTGGTATTGCTGATGTCCATGGGCGTCGATGAACACTCCGGTGTTCCCGCTGCTCGTTTGCCCCCTTCTCTTATAAAAAAGGAGGATAACGAGGAGAAAATACAATCACTTGAAACTCATTAGTATACGATAGACTAAAATACTTTTTTCTAATCTGTCAAGATTTGTAATTGAGTTCCAAATTCAAATTTATTTTATCACCTTCATGCTCTTACAGCGGGCCTAACAAGAATATTTGTTATTATACAAGCACCTTCGTATCCTCATCAACAAAATTTGTATAAAAGCATGGGCAATGGCCGTAAAGTACACCAAAAATCTCATATTGGTTTTGACATAATTCACGATGACGATACGAAGGCGATTGTCGCAAATATTCGTGCTAGGTTCACTAAAAATCATCAAGGAACTGCTATATCTATCAGGGGACTAAAACAAGCTAATGATATGGAGGTTTCTGACTATGTGTTATAAATAAACCAGTAAGAGTATTAGATATGATGCGTAAAACTTTATTCGAACCCATCAACAGGTCCTAATAGTAACGGCTTCCGCATTTTCAAAGTATTTGGGCAATATGACCATGTTTTTTGACCGTAGTGGTGAGCTGGTATCATATTCCGCTACGCCAGTATTTTTGAATAGATCAATACCAGAAGGTCAGTAGTTTTTTTATAAAACAATTTTATTATCCACATTTTTAAAATACAATTAACCCGGCACACTGGCTGTTATTGTCGAAAATTGCCAATTCAATATCTCACGTTAACGTTTAAATTAAGCTACAGTTCACAGCTTTATTTGCTTCTGAATAAAATAAACAAATAATATTTATACATAAATAAACAAGACAATGTTAATAAATAACATATTGTTAATTCAATTTATAGATCCAGAAATGAAAGCCCTTTTAAAACCCTATACGGAAAAGCTCCATTCGTTAGTAAAGGAAGTATTGGGTTACACGAACGAAGATCTTTTAGCACCAAAGTGTGGTTCCGGAGAGTGCGCTATTGGAAATTTCATAGCAGACGCTTTCTTAGATGCAGTGAGTTGTTTAATTAATTCAAGGAAATTTAAAGCAAAATTGTATCTGCTAAATAATTTAGAAGACACAATTTAGTAATATTAAATCAACTTCTACTGTATTTATGTATAACTGTTGAACTATCTACTAATTTGAAGGGGACAAAAAATTAAGGGACAAAATTTCATGCCACATAGAAAGTTTAAAAAAAGAATTTGTAGTAACTAAATAATCATTTAAAAAATAACTTTGGAACCGTGGTTTTCTAAGACCAAAATGTAGGTTTAAAACATCATTGACATCTCTGTTTCGACTAAGACAAAAGACAGGGATGAACATATCGATACCAAGATTTTGGTGTCAGAACCCACGTTGAGTCTTTTATTTTTAATTTACAGACAAAAGAATTGAATCTATCAAATTTAACACACGTATCGTTTATATTAAGAAATATGATACGTGGTTCATTGGCGAAAGGAGGTAACTAAATTTTTATTTTTAATTATACCTAGAGGCAATGTCTCTTGTATTATAATACAAATTAATTTCTTTTCGTATATTGTTTTCAGACATAACTAGAGGTTCAATTATTAACACTATGCCTTTCACAAATCAAGTGGTGACAATGTCTTTGCCTGGTAGATATTTAATAGATGTATTTAAGACATGTATGACGAATTATTGGGTCGCAAAACCTTTTAGTGGACCTTGGATGCCTCATGTTGCAGGTTGGTTATTAAGAGTTTATATATTTATACATTGGTTTATATATTTTTTAAAATTGTTATTGCGTTTCTATCACAATTTATTGTTATATGTTTCTGGTAGGTTTAATTTTGTTTTTCTAAAAATTGTTCATAACCATTAATTTCTTTGATCTTTGTTTGAACAGATTTGTCAAAAAAATGTTTATCAATTTTATATTAAGACTACCAATTACGCGCTGCGACGCCGTCTGCGCGCGTAATTAAAAAATATATTAGTAGCCTATGTTATTCCATATGAATGCCAAATTTCATCGAGATCCGTTCAACCGTTCTGGAGATACCTTCAAACAAACATCCATTCACCTAAATATTGGCATTTATAACTTATTAACCTTATTCTTAATATATTACATTTCATATAAAAAAAAAAAATATATTATATTAAAAATAGAGCACCACCGGCTGCGGAGTCCCATGACTCAACAACCAGTGGTCAGGGCTGCAGAGACAGGAACCTTCATTATATATATGCATTTATAATATTATTAAGATTAAATTGTTTGTACTAACTTTTGGCTCAATTTTCCAGGTCTCCGACTGACGATTGATTTGACAAATGGTATTGATATACAAGTTCAAGTTAAAGAAGGAGAAGAATATCAAGATTTAGAACTCGATAGAGAATATCAAGTGTCGACTATAGGATTTCTAGTTAGGCCTGGAAATCAATTTGAGGTAAACTTTGATTAGATTTGACAACTTCAATCCACAACATATTATAACTAAACGGCGCAACGGCCTAAAGTAGGCTTTAGCCTTCAACAATAATACTCTATTTTCTTAGCACACCTTGATCTAGACTTGGGGCTTGAGTTGATAGGGCACAAAAAATATGCAATTATTTTTATAAGCGAATTATTTAGACAGGTTAAGTTTCAAAGATTATTTGATATTTTAAATCGGATCTACTTTTGTAATTACGTCCTATTGTAAGTTTTCAATGCCTACACACCAATATAATTGAAATTACTTCAGTTTTTTGAAGAAAAAGCAATTTATTTTTATACATTGTTTAGAAACTTTATTTTTACTTTTACTTACATTCTTTTGTTTATTATTATTTATTTAAATATAATATTATAACCGGTATGACGTCATCTTAACCATGTCGTGTGTGCATTATTTTATTTCGCGTTTGATTTTCTCATTTTCGAACATCTTGTTTCCCTCCTCTTACCTTGGCAATAAACAATAAGTCCATAAGAAGAAATCGGAAATTACATACGATTGTACTCAATGTTTTTTCACATACATATGTGTTATTTATTTCAGGAGCTGAGTCGTTACGGTCGGAATGTACAAGTTGTAGGGAAGGATACAGAATTGCTAGAAAATTATGTTAAGAAAACATCACCTGTAGAACCTAAGTTAGAAAAAAGACTTACAGTAATAAATTAAATATTAATTAAAAGGCACTTTTTATCACTCCCTTTTTTATATGCGATTCAGAAAAGGATATCCTTAGTCATAATAAATGGATATTAAAGGCAAACTTCTTTCTCAAAGGTTGGCAGTGCATCTGCAGTTCTTTTATAATATAATAGCATTGTGGATATCCATCCATCGATGAACACCTAGATGTTCCTACCGTACGATTGCCGTCATAACTTATATAAAAAAATAGCTGTCGTTTACGACTATGTCCGTGTAGAATTAAAAAAAAAACTGATTTATTAAACGTATTTTTCCAGACTATGTATTACATTTATGCCAAATTTCAGCGAGATCCATGCATCTGTTCTGGAAACAATATTTAGCAAACGTCTATGCATATAAACATGCGCATTTATAATATTAATAAATATTATACTAGTACTTATTTTAATCGCCATTTCGAGCTTTATTCAACAAGCAAAAAGGTTACCATATCACCATATCACCCAGTTTCTCAAATTATAACTTAGTGCGACAAATTCAGTGCATCTTCGAGTCATATATCGTTGTAGAATTGAATTCGGTAAATTAGAAATGTGGTCACGTGAAATGTTCTAATCTTCGCGAAGTTTCCGGGAGTACAAGAACTTGCGATGTTCTCGAGCGCCGTACAGCGGTTATAATATGAGCAGTATTGTTGGTGAACTTTGTACTCTGCAGCGTCTAATGCAATATACTTGCTCACGTATAGTAGTAAAAATACATATTAGGAGACTACTTACAACAACTCAACCCATAAACCCAGAGGAGTAGACAGAGAGTATGAACTTTAATGTTGACTCAACTCCATCCAGTTGGAGTGGAGTCCGGAATATAGAAGAAGCGAGAAAGGTGTGTAACTCTCTCGCTTCTTCTATATTCCGGAAAATAAGGAAGATTGTGAAAGGATGTGTGGAAGCGGGGAAGGATGTGAGATTGAATTGGATAAAAGCGCACGTGGGGGTGGAGGGAAACGAGAGGGCGGACCAACTTGCAAAATTAGCGGCAGTCGGAGTAAAGACCAAGCCCCATTACGACAAATGCCCTGTTTCATTCGTCAAGCGACAACTCCGCTTGGACTCGCTTGATGAATGGAACAGGCGCTACAAAGAGGGAGTCACGGCCTCGACAACGAGGATCTTCTTCCCTGACGCCATCAGCGCTTACCCAGTGCTCCGCAAAATAGAGTTGGACCCCGTGCTGGTGCAAGTTTTAACAGGTCACGGGGGGTTCGCAGAATACTTACACAGGTTTAAATGTAAGACGAGCCCCTCGTGCATCTGCGATCCGGCACGGGGCGAATCCGTGCTGCATGCCATTGTGGATTGTCCGGTGTTTGGTAGAAGAAGATCAGAACTTGAAACTGAAATGAAAGAGAAAGTAACATTAGAAAATATATGCAAATTATTAAGTAATAAAGAAAGTAGGAAAAAGTTTATAGAATACTGTAAGGAAGTCGCAAAAAAACTGATAGAGAGAAATAAAACTTAATTATAATGCTGTCGACATTGAAAACAAATTAAGCTAGTTGCTAAGAAAATGTAATACTGTGATATTTATCCTTATTTATTTTAATATTTTAACCTTTTATTCGTTGACAACAGTTTTATTGTAATTTTATTTAATTAAGAAATTTTAAAATGTAAATAGTAATATTAAATTTTAAGTATTTTTTTTAACTGTATAGTATTAAGTTTTAAATTAGCAGTAAGTAAAAATGTATTAATTTATAAGCAACTAG